>NW_009915722.1:0-14648 GCF_000696875.1 Nestor notabilis | reverse complement strand
CCACAAAGGGCGAAGAGGGAGAGCGGGAGGGGAGAGCAGAGGCAGCGAGCGCGCTGCAGTCCCGCAGTGACCCCAGGGGAATGGAGTGAGTCAGAGCAGCCATATTGAGCAGGAAATTACTCACAGACGCAGCGTTCCTGCCTCTCGGTTCCCAAGAGAATCGGCCTTTTGTAAATGGTTCCTCTGTCAGTGCCGGGGGGAGGGGGACGGCTGAGGCCGTGCTTTCCTGTCAGCTCCTTCCCTTCCAGCAGAAACCCGAGCCCTCCCTTCCCAAACCTCCAAATTTAGAAGCCAGATTGAAGCCGAAATTGCTGCTGCCTGCCCTGGGCCCTTGGAGGAGCATCTGGGCAATCACAGCACGGCACTGCAACAGCTGGGGTGTACCCAGAACCCCTCTTCTGCGCAAACACACACAGCACTGCCATCCGCAGCCCCTAGGGCAGGCAGCACCACAGAGATACTCCCAAACCATCCTCATCCTTGCACGTATGGGTACCACATGCACCCCACAGCACACCTTGGCACCAGGGGGTTAGCTCGAGTCCCAGCCAGCTCCATAAACTTCACTTTATTCCAGAACCACACGTCCAGATCCAAAATGACCCCACAGATTTCCCAGCTTACGCAAGGCTCAGGCAGGGTGGTGCCTGGTGAGTTCAGGCTGGACACTGCTACTCGAGGAGCCTGAGGTTTAACTATACACGTGGCAAACACCCCGACAGTGTGTATTCATACCCTGAGACGTCACACAGAGGCTGGGAAAAATATCTGCTCAAGAGAATATTCTCTTGGTTGAAAGAAAACAACCAGCCTCGGTTGTAGCTTGCTGAAACAAAACCTGCTCTCATGTCGGTAACATGTACCAGACCCACTATGGGAACTGCTGTGGTGTTTGCTACGTGTCTAACTTTTAAAGGAGAGCTGTTTCCAGCTGACAAGCTCAGAAGAAAATCATATCGTTCATTTATTAAAGGCTTTAATCCCTTCTATCTTTTTTTCCCCCCCTGCTATTTTGTTGTTGATTTTGGAGAGAGAGCGGTTGGAGGGCACTCGAGGCTGTCCCAGCCCCACCTAGTGGCAGTAACAGCCTGCCCAGGAATTTGGGAGAGAAAGAAAACCCCAAAATTCAAAAGCAAAATCTTTCCTAAAGGGAAGCAGTGCCTGCATGGAGGTGGATTGAAAATACCATGCATTCGCTGATGCAGGTTGCTGCCATCCCTCAGCGGCTCACGCCAGGAGGGCTCCTTGCCACCAGGTGGCACTGAGGAACGCACAGAAACACCAGATGTGCAGGAAAAGGAGCAAAATCCCTTGTTTTAGAAGCCTCCTCAAAAAGCTGACTTTCTGCAGGCGAAAGCAGAGGGACCTGAAGCAGCAGCTTGGTGCTGTGTATCTTAAACCTGACATGGTCATCTGTGCACTGCAGAATACTCTACACACACACGTCAAGGGATGCACGGGTTTATGGTTTTAACAGCTCAGTGCACTGTCTGGGTATCACAGAGGCCCAAATGAAAATGAAGCTTAAAGTATCTTGGCTCCCACTTTCCTGTCTTCATCTTGATCTCTTCTGTCAGCACCTCTTTACCACCTGTGGCATGATTTATGTCTGCATTAAGGGTTAAACCCTGAGAAGTGCTAAGTACCAACAAACCCTACTAGACTCAGTAGGATTTAAAACAGGGTTTGGGCCAAAGGCTCCATGAAAATTTCCTACATAAAAGGCTAAGTTCATATTCTGTAACCTCCCTTCTCATCTAATCACTAAATTAGAGGTGGGGGGGGGGAAGCAAACAGAACTGAGGGGAAGCACCACATTCTGTCCTTCAGAATTAATCCCATCAGCTCTATCTTGCCAGAGACAATAAATCCCTCACCACAACAGAGGATGGAGTTCTTGCTCTCTCTGCCCAGACCATGCAGCAAGAGGGGTAGTAGAAACATGGCCAGATGATCCAGCTGAGGGCAGAAAGCTGTGAGCTCCCTCACTGAGAAACACTGTCCATGGTTGAGTATCACCAGCCACTCACCCAAGGGTCCTACAGTGCTTGAGCAGAAACATGGTCCTGATAGCACTGCTGAGTGAATCTCAGCACCATCTCTGCTCTAGATTGTGTGCAAATAAGGCATATTTAATGGCTGTTCTTGGCAGAACCTGGTGGAGACCAAGCTGCACGGAGGTTTGGGAGCCTGCCCTAAGCAAGAGGAGGCCCAGGGCCTGGCAGGCAGCACCCAAGGGCTGCAGGGAAGGGAGGTGAACTTGGCAAGCCCAGTCGGTTTGCAGCTCCTACTTCATCTTCCTAGCATGCTTGCAGGCACCAGTCTTCTCCATCCACGTTCCCACTGACTGATCCCAGGTAATTTGTTTGCTCTTGTTACAGCTCCCTTCAACTGCAACTCACAGCCCATCTAGCTTAATTATACTTCCCTCTCAACATCCCTGTCTCAACTCATTCAAGGAGAGCACCTCAGACATGCAACAATGGTTCATCCACACAGTTCCATGAGAGCAAACAAACAAGCAAAGGAGGAAGAGAAAACCACAGTATCTAATGTCAAGAGAACATCTCTGTGGAACAAACTTTCTAGTCCTCACCTCTGTAATGAAGAGGATGCACTCCAGGAACATGAAGTCTTTATGGTTTTCGTTTACCACCTTCTCATCAACAAAGTGTCGAGGCTCCAGATTTGGATGGTCTAAAAAGAAGAGACAATAAGAAGTAACCTGGATGGTATCCCCCTCCTGAGATCAAGTTCAACCAGGTCTTGTCCTGTCCCTCTTTCAGAAGAGGCACGATCCTCCCATTGGAGCTCTTCAGAAGTCCCTACAGAGCTGCTCCATCTCATCTCCCACTCCACTGCTTCAGCAGTGATAGCACCTCATCAACTCCCCAGGGCAAAAAAAAGTGTTTTCTAGCACCAAACCCAAGACTCTCCTTTTAAAAAGCCTGTAGCCATTGCAATGAAGAGGGATGTACTGTACAGAGAAGCCTTCCCCCTCCCAACCTAAGCAAATAGCTTTATGTGGAAAGTTGAAGGGAAAACCCAACAATCCAAGCCCCAAGCAAGCTCTTCTGCTGTACCACGCACAGATTTGACATATTTGAATTTAAAAGTCAGTCCCAAAATCCATCATCTTTGCAACTGAGACAGACAGGGGGCAGGCTGGGACACGAGAAGGTTTTCATTAGTACCTATCAGCTGGGAACTGCCCCATATGAAAGGTAGAAACTGGAAGTCATCCAAGCCCCACACGCCCTGGCTGCCAGCAGGCTCCATCCTGTAGGTCTTCTGAAGTTTTCGCATCACTTCTAGGTACCTGAGACCACAGAGAGAAGGAAGGGTTAAGACAAGGTCTTCTTCTGTCTCCGCGGACTTACATGAGGACAAGAACCACCAGCCTGCTTGCAAGCAGGACTCCTGCATACAGCACAGTACATAGGATTCGACTCCTTTGCTACAGAAAGCAGCCTGAAGGTACATATAGTAGCAAATTTCAGCACCTTCTAAAAATTGTTGGTTTGTTTTGTTGCTGGTTTGGGGTTTTCTACAGCAAATTCACTAAGAGATTAAATGGCAGGGGTTTATTTTATCTGCAGTGTCTTATGTTGCTGGAGCCACTGTTATTTGAAAACGTTGACACTTTGCTTTCCTTCAGCAACTTTCAGAATTGCTCAAAAAGCTTTCCCCCTTACGGCAACTGCTACTTCCACTTTCCAGGTGGCAAATTAAAGCTGGAAGCACCATTGAAGGGAATTCTTTCCATGCCACCAAGCAGTGATACAGCTGGGATTAGATCTCCGGACTCCAAACACCCATTCCAACAGTTTCATCACTACCAACTCTACCTTCTGGGCTGGAAACACATGTAGAGGAGCAGTGGAGACCTGCCAGTTTCATAGAGGGGTTTTTTAATGCCTGAAGAGATGTTAGATCCTCTGATCAGATACTCCTGCCTGTCACAAAGCACAGAGCTTCACCCACATACCTCTGCAGAGCTCAAGAACTTGTGCTCAACTGAAGTAACCTTCCAGAAAGACACTCAGCCTCTAACAGACAAGGTGCTCTCACCTCTTTTGGAGACAGTTATCATGGGTCACCCACCATGACCATTAAACAGTACATCTGCCTCCTAGTTTTGTCTCAATTCGTCTTCAGTTTTCCCATTCTGCCCTTTTTCCCTAAGCCAGCAAGGCCTTCAGCACTCATGTTCTCCATGTCTTTGAAGGCCTCAATTGCTCAGCTCACACCCCAAGGAGGAGGCTCATTTCTTAGTCCCAAATGGGTGCAGTTGAGTGGAAGAAAGGGGCACAACTAGGCTACAGGAGGAGTCTGGTGCACAGAATAGGCAGTAACATCTCACACAGCTGGAAGGGGACAGGGACCTGCCACATTCCAGCCCTTCTCCTTCCATTACCTCACCTGTTAAATACTTTAAAGACAATGGCCATCTGGTCATCCACTCTGAGCACCCCGATTTTGCAGAGGCAGCAGAGAAAGGCTGCAAATGCAGCTTCGTGACCTAGAGTTAAAGAACATGAAGAGATGTGACACTGGTGTCTCTGGAGCCCAGGACAAGCTTTCTGTAGGCACCACAATGGCTCTTCAGAAATCACAGCAGTCACAGTCCTGTCCAAAGAGCCCCAACCCTATTATCCCTATTAATGCCAGGAGCTGACAGTATTTCATCCCCACGCAGCACCCACCCAAAGACACCTTCTAGACATTCATAAGGTGATTATTAACTTTGAGAAAAGAAGTTCTTGAGGAAAAGCAGCTCTAAAACTGGGCAGGGCCTTTCCCAGGAGCTTGACACAGCAGGAGAAGTGGAACACCACAGAGTCATCTGCTCAGGAGATGCAAGAGCACCTCACATCTGCAAGCAAACAGATTTCCTCCTGCTTCAGAAAGATCTGTGTGTCAGAAGATCTTTGCAGCTTAGTCCTTCAGCTAACAGCAAGGACAAAACCAGCAAACCCAGAATGTCTGTCAGTGGAAGGGACCACAGAAGAAGGGAGACTACGAGATCAGCAGCTCCACACTATGAAGTGCAGCTCCCAGTGTAGGAACAAAACGCACCTATAGTCTCACCACTGTGAGCTAGGACATGAGCCTCTGGCTTGGGACACACGGGAGGGGAGGAAAGGCTGAATTTCCTTCCCTGAGCTGACAAAACCCCAGCCAGTGGGTCCCTTTCCAAAGACAACATCTCCCCCTGGTGCCGGCGAGCCGCAGCTCTCTGGCAAGCACTGCACAAGCTCCAGCTCTTCATCCTTTACCCACGTCCTCCTCTTCCTCTCCCTGTCCAGGTCCAAAGTGGTGCTTCCTTGCACCCACAGCATCCTGTTCTCCTGCCTTTTGGTGCCCAGGTACCTGTGCCATAGTCAATGCGGGTGGAATTCCCCACGGATTCCTTCAGGTACACAGCCACTTCTGGTGCAGCACTAGCCAAATGCTTGGGAATTACTGTTGCCACCAACTTCTCTGCTTCCTGAAAGATACAAAGGACTCTTGAGTGAGTGCAGATGCATCACAGCCCCCAGGAAACAGTCCCCCCTTCCTCAGACACTGGTGCAGGGTGGGAGCTGCAACAGTGCACTCCTACAATGGCCAGAGCGAGCGTGGCAGAGGAGGGAACTCTCCTGTTGAAGAAGTCATCCAGGGACCCACTGAAGCAATCCAGGGAGAGGATGTCCTGACATTACCCAGACCACAAGCATCGTGATCGTGCAGGGGAAGAAAAGCTCCACCATCCAAGCCCATCAACCCACATACCCACTTGAGTCAGCTACAGGACAAAAGCATTAAGAGAGCAGCAGACCTCCTGCAAGCTCATTGTGGCTGGGACTGTGCCACCTCCAGAGCTCAGTGCAGGGCAAGTGCTCTGAGCTGAAGGAACTGGAGCAGTTCCACAACCTTCCTCTGATTTTGTGTGTCACTCATCAGCCAGCAGACATAGAGGGCAGTTACAAACCAAAGTTGCTCCTTGGGTCTGGAGGGCCCTCGTGGCTCATCCAGGACTTGGGAGACCCAGCCGAGAGCATTTACATGACCACATGCTCTCATAAGAGGAGAAGACAGCACCAGATCACAGGTAAGTGATGCATAACAAGAGGTGGATCCTTTACAGCTCATCTAAGCAATTCCTCTGTAGGCTGCTTGGCTGCACAGAGTGATGGAGCTGTTCTGCTGCTCCTGCTGGGCATGCTGCCCTGCTGTAGGAGCTGCATGCACACTACACGTGAAAGCCATGCTCACCTGGTCTAGTTTGGCATACCAGGTCCTGAAGGCTTTGTTCCCAAAGCGAGAGGGTTGATCCACTGGCGGGGTTTCATCGATCCATCTGTCGAGAGTGTTCAGAAGAGCCACCAGCTTTTCAATGGGCTGCAGAGACAAAGATGAGGGGTCACAGTGATATAAACCAGAGCAGTCCTCCAGGCTCCAATACCTCTGCTCTGGATTGGAGCTGTTAAAGCCCACACCATCCTTCCCAAGGGTGACAAGCTGAAACAGAATGTACCAACCCTCCCTGAAACACAACAGGGCGGGTTGGCCTTAGCCTTAGATCAGTCTACTCCAAAGGCCAGCCTGAGGCAGGCTCCCCTGTCACCCACACAGTCTTCCATGAACTGTTAACAGCACTGTGCTGTAAAGCCTCTGGGTGAATTGCTACAGCAAGCTCCTAGCTATGGGGCACACAGGACTGAGCAGCAGGGAGGTGCTACACAGATCAAGGATCTCCAACACAGAACTCGGGCTCTGTATCTTGAGGGTCCTGCATCCCCCATGGAATACAGCACAGCACTTGCTGTATAACCTCACCAGTGGCTGGTGATGTGATTTGCCCTTCTCAAGGCCTCTAATCTTTGTCCTGAAGTGTCTCTTAGGAGCCAGGATTAACAGTGGCAGTGTTTGTACAGCACCCAGCACAGCAGGGCCTGATCACAAGTCAACCTTCTCAGTGTGATTCCTGTTGCTTCCAACTTATACCAGCCATGCTGCCACAGAAGCTCCAACCCAGGGCTACCCAGCGCATGTGGCAAAATACAACCTACTCAGGGGAAGAGGCAGCCTGGTTTGGCCAACAGTGGTCTCATCAGAGCAAGATTGAGAAGCTCTTGGTTCTCATAGAAATAGAATAGATACCTCAATACAAACATACAGCTGATGAAAAGACAACAGCAAGACAACGGAACCACCTTTCTTACATCTAGCATGGAAGGAGGAATGTGTAGGATTCAAGAGAGTGACTGGAAGTGACACTGCTGTGGCCACAAAGAAGAGAGATCCAACAGGCAATACAGCACGGTACCTCAGACTGTACAGTTAGGACCAGGGCTGGCCAATGCACAACAGCCTCCTCCCTGCCTTGCACATACAGCTGGGGAATGGCTACACCCCACACACCAAGAGACACCACCACAGGCAGCACTTTAAGCAGCTCCAAACACTTGTAGAAGGCTCTGATGATGACTGGTCAAGCCTGCCAGAGGCACAGGGATTCTCCTCGCCTGACTCCGGGCAGCCAGAGAGCCCAAACCACCACAGCAGCTGGCCAGGCCTCAGGCAATGGCGCTCCTGTGTCTCGAGAGGGGATTCCTCCTTCAAGGGGACAAAGAGGACAGCAGAAGCAGCGGCTGGTTTGACTTTGCTGGAGGCATGGACTGTGTGAAGCTGGCTGGTCTCCTGGGCTGTGGTTCAGTTCTTCACGTCTTGCCTGCCAGGAGGACAAGGAAAGAGCCGAGCCCAGCAAGTTTCCAGCCCTTGAAGTGCTGCTTGAAGGGGGCAGGCAGAGAGACAGGCATGGCAGAGCTGTGCTGAAGCAGCTGCAGATCGCTCCCCATGCCCTCTGCTCCCAGGAGGAAGGGCCTCATGGCAGACACAGCCTCCCACAGACAGCAGCTCCCTAAGCTGCCATCCCAAGGACATGGTGCGATCACCAGTGGGAAGCAGGATCAGACAGGGGAAGGATCCATGCACCTCACAGGACCTCAACACTTGGCTGCTGAGCCAGGCTAGAGGCTGGGACAGACTGAGGACAAGACCTGACACCCAAGTGCCAAGGGACAGAGGTGGCCAGAAGCTCCCCTGGGGAGGCTGCAAGCTAGAACCACTACAGGCCAGTGCCCCACATACACATAGGCCGAGGCAGCGCAGCCCCCTCTGTTTCAACTCCCTCCTAAAACACTGCAGACACCCACTGCTCGGGGCCAGGTCTGGACTCAGCCCTGCTCCTTCCTGGTTGTTGCATTCCCCTGCAATTAAGCAACAGCCTCCCCAGCCCTGGGTTGCATTAAATAATTAAACCATGCTGGTGATTTATCCGCCAGCACTGGCAGCTCATTCCCAGCAGCCCCCGTATCCCAACCCCTTCCCAGAGAGCACTCAGAGCTGCCTGGATAAATGGCTGGCAAGGACCAGCTCCTTCCCCTGGGGAGCAGCAGGGTCCAACCTCCCCTTCCCCACTCACTTGCTTTAAGGGGATTAAAAAGCCCAGCCCCACTGCACACGGGAGAGCAGGACCCAGCTGCCAGCTCAGCCATGCCACTAAATAATTCAAGAGATGCAGCTCATTTTGGGCTCAAGACCCTTTGAAAAGGGGGTTACTAAAAGAAGCTTCTTCCCATTGTCCAGCAGAGGAAACTCCTACATCCAGAGCTAATCCAGAGCTGGGGGAGAAGGAGGGGAAGAGCTGAGCTTCCCGGAACACAACCATCAGCACAACTGCAGCCTTATTTTGCCTGGCTAGGTTTTTAAGCTCTATTTCTGCTTTACCTTTCCAGTGATCAAAGCAAGGACAGCCTCCCCCCTGCTCTCCTCATTGTGCTGATTTTGCATTGCCTTGACCCTGAGCCTGCCACCGGTCCCAAAGGCAAGCCACAGAGCCTCCGACAGAGCACAGACCTGTCAGCATCTCTCAAGAGCAGGGGCCAGGCAGACAGAGGTGCTGAGAAGGCATCTCAGCAGCCAAAGCTGCCTGCAGGGACCAAGCCTGCCCCTGTGGGCTCCTGGAGGAGGGGGGAGCTCCTAAAATGAGGGCATTTGCTGCTTCCCTCCTGGAGCTACCAACCAGCCAGTTTCCCCCCATGCAGTGGGCTGTGTGAGAGGAAGGTCTGCTCCTCACATGGCCAAAATGAACCTCCTCCTCCTCCTCGCTGCACTGCTCCTCTGATCAAAGTCACAGCTCTGAAAGCACTCCAGGCTGCAGCCCCTGCAGCTGCTGCTCGGATCCCCACGTGAAAAGCTCTCCCTGCAGGAGGAGAAGGCAGGTCACAGCCTATCAGTCACACAACCTTGTGCCAGACACAGTGTCTATGCCAGAGTCCTAAACAACAGCTCAGCTATTGCTGCTTGTCAGATGCCTCCAGCAAAACCCCAGACAGCTCCATGCAATCCTGCAGCAAGAGCAGAGCAAGCTCAGCAAGTCTCGGAAGGGGCTCAGCCCCCAAAGGATCCAGCAGACAGTTTGGTATCGACACATGCTATGCTGGAAACCATTAAGCTGGCTCTTCCAAAGCACAGCAGACCATATTTCCCGCTTTCTCTTTCCCATAGCAAAGCAATAGCAGTAGGTCACAGAGAGGATACACATTCAGCAGAAAGAAAGAATTCCAGGAGGTCATTTGCCAAAGGAAGGCGTCCCCAGCATTTGATCAGGGAGGAAGATGGGACGGCACAAAAGCACATCAGCAGCAGGTACAGCAAAGGAGAAGAAAGTGGAGCAGAGATGCAAGCAGAGGCCACAAGGGGCTGAGCCTTTAAAAGCACAGATAAGCAGTTTGATCTACAAAGGAACCTGTGTGAACAGGCAACCACATCAACAAGGCAACCCTGGGGATGCTCCACCTGTGCCTGAAGCCACAGGCTTCTGCTCTCCTCAACACCAAGGGGGTGAAACACATTCCCTGCCACTTCCAAAGAATGCGATTGTGTCTCTTGTTTGCCACCTGGACTGGAAGCATGGAAGTAAAACATTCACTCCAAGAGGGATCTGCTGCAGGATGCAGCCCCGATACAGAGAGCTGACAGCTCCAAGGGGTTGGCAGAGAATGTTTCCCCCACACACACCTTTTGTTTTGCTCATTTTTAAAGCTTTGTTTCCCTAGAACTGCTCTGTGAATGGTTGGGAATGAGCGAGATCATGACAAAGAGAAAACTCAGAGGTGAATGCAAACAGCAGAGAGCAAGAGCAGCATTTGACAGCAGTTTCTACTGAACTGAAGGAACAAAAGGTGGACACAAAGCCTGTTGCGGAGGGATTTTTTATCCCTGATCCCCCCCCTCCAAGAACTACAAGCAAGTTTCTCATCCACACACTGGCTCCTAGAAGGGAAGGCTGGACTCAACATGCCTGCTTCAAATATAAATGACTAGGTTAAAGATGACTGTAGGCTGCCTTCCCACACCAGAATTAAGCTCCAAACACACAGGGCCCAGCCTGCTTCCCATTCTGCCTGCATCTTCTTAGGCTATTCCCAGCTTTCTTGCACAACTGTGGTAAGTTTGAGCAGTAAATGCACCCAAGAACCTCCCCGCTGCAATATAGAACAAGGGAGGGGGATCCAGCATGCAGCACAGAAGCAAAGCTGGTGGCCAAATCTGCTCTGCAGATCATGGCAGCACTCAGAGAGCACTCAGGCCAGCAGTGAGCACAGCTGAGGCCGGGCAGTAACACGAATGAGGATGCCTATCCTCTCCCTCTGGCTCCAAACAATTCTGCTGTGCCCTGATAAGGTGAACAAGCCTTAAAAGTGGCCACAGCATCAGAGCCACGTGAGTGTCACATTAATGCAAGGGAAAAACAGGTCCTTTCTGCAACACCTTGGAAGAGACAATCCTGCCCCACAGGCTAAACCAACCACCCCATCTCTTGTGTGCTCCACAGCCCCCATAGCCCTTTACACAAGCCTTGGCAAGGCAGAGCCAAAGACATGCCTTGAGCTTGCACACTGTCAAACCAGACCCTGCACAGCTCAGCTGCTGTGAAAACAGGGTTAAAATACACCCCTTCTGCACCCTCCTCCTCACCACCAGCTTCTGGCCACTTGCAACTTGCTTCATTTCCCATCCAGTGAGCACACACAGAGCCTCTGCATCCTGGAGGGAGGATTGCAGGCTGACATTTGCATCCCCAACTGCATTTATTCTCCCTGGCTCCCAGCTAAGATGCCAACTCATTCCTCACCTAGGAAATATTCACGTTAGAGCCAAAAAGAAAAGTACAGGTCTTCTGTGCACTTTGTTCCTTTCAGCGAAAAAAAAAAAAAAAAAAAAAAAAAAAATGGGGGGGGGGGGGAGAGAAAGACAGAAAAGGAGAAAGAAGGGGATCCAAATTCTTCTCCTACCTCTGAAACCTTGTATTCGCAGGTCAGCTTCTTGCCCTTGACACCTTCATTCAGAGTGAGGATGAAGCCCATGTAATCTGCATATGCCTGCGAACACCAGAGAGAGCAGGGTGTTAGTGAGCACCCGTGGCCTGTCTGACCCAGCAATGTGGCATGGAAACACTCCTGCACTCCCAGGGAACCCTTCCCAACAGGCAATGCTGCTCTCTTGGAGACACCAGGGTGCGGGGCTGGCTGTGAGGTTACTGCTATTTTGGGCAGAAGGCAGATGGTGACTGCACCAAGAACTCTGCATCCTGTGGAAACAGAGGAGGAGAATCCTAAAAATGCTCACACTGCCCCTGAAATCATTCCTGCAGCTCCCTGCCTCCTGTCAGGCCAAATTCAAGCTCAGCTGGGCTCAGCTGTGCCCAGACATTCTGCTCTGCTTCTCCCACACGTGCACCATTATCTCTCCTTTCCTCGTCTACTCTTCTCCCATCCTCATGCACTTTGGAGAAGTGGGAAACAGCCCAGGCTGATCTTCTCTTTAAATTGGCTGCTTTTGAAGCACCATATCCAGTGTTTGGGAAAACCAGACAAGCACACTGCCACCTCTCCCTCCTTGGGCCCCTCTTGCACAGAAATCCTGCTCAGGAGCAAGTGCTTAAACCCGGGAGACCAAGCACAGAAGCTGCACTCCAAGATTTGCCTGGCTATAACTTAAGCTTCTCCTAAGACATCACAGATCAGTCTCAAAGGGAGAACTTGCTCCTAAGAGGAGGGACGAGTCTGGGCTCACACACCCACCCCTCAGAGGCAGAGAGGGGAAAACCTGCCTGTTCCACCAGCTCCACACATACTGTAAACAGAAATTATCCAGGCAATTGCAGGCCTGGGATGTAGAGCCTCTTCCAGTAGAGCAGGATGAGAAGGCCCCAGGAACCAACCCAGCCTGGTGCTATTAGAGGGCCAGCACCACATTGAAGCTGAGTTCAAACACTGCTGGGTTAATCCAGTTTGGTGTAATGTACAGACCAGGTAGGGTGGAAAAGTTACCAGCTACTGGTCGAGCTTGTTGGGAGGGACCACTAATGATTTTTAAGCATCTCTGGTCTCTCTCAACATCCGGGCTCTCCTGGCTCACTCCTTTGTTGCAGCATTTTGCTGCCAAGTAATTTTCCTGCAAAGCGACTCTTCTGCTTTAAAACACAACCCAATTTATTTCCCATTACTTGCCCAAACCTGCCTTACCTCTTGGCTGTTCCCAGACCAGACCTGGTTGCCACTGAAGCATAACAACCACTTACCAGCTTTGCCTGAGCCCAGAGCCATACCTGAGAACGCTTCCACTTGGCCATATCAGAAACCATGTTTATCTCCTTTTTGGGGATCATGAAGCATTGCTGGAGGGGAGGAGTCACCTCCTCGGTGGTGCCTGGGAGATGCAAAAAAGAGGTCAAACAGAGACAGTGGAGAAGAAGGAATCCTCTGTCTTCCTTTCTTAGAAATCAACATGTATTTCTTAGGAGACCTATCCCAGCTTGCACTAATACCTCCCAAAGTCTTCCTCACCAAACAATATCCTCCCAGTCCCCAGAAAACATACTCCTGAGGACACTACAAGGCTTCAGAAAGTGGCATTGTGTTTGTTTTCATCATTTTAGTGCATTTCCCATTCAGACAGAGAGGCTGGTGCAGGAGATAACAAAGACACCACCCAGCTATTTCTGTCTAGTGAAGCCAAGCCTCAGGTCATGTGGAGCACTAACTAACCGTGCCTTGGTTTTAGGGTGTCAAACCTCAACTGCTTTCCTCTAAAAAGGCCAACTCCTGCGAAGATAAAGCTGGAGCAATTCAATAGGTGGCAGTCCAGAGCCGCAGCCCCTACCCAGGCAGCACAGGGGCTCGGAGGATTCCAAGACACAGCCTCTTCCAGAGCGGAGCTGTGAAGCTCGTTTCATTTTAAAGCTCTCTCAGAGCCCAGGAGGTAACATTTAATCCAAACACAAGTTGTTAATGCTCTTTTCCCCAGCCTCCAAACCAAGGTTTGCTGTGAGGGTGACCCCTACCCCACGCTCCCACAGTGGGACACTGGAAGCCACAAATGCTCCATGAGGTTAGAGGCGATTTGCATTACACTCCTGTAAGAGCAACTTCTAAGAGCAAGAGGCAGGCAGCAGAACCACTGTTAAGGAACCCGGGTGCTGCTGTGAATCCCTGCATTGTGTTAGAGTCACCCAGTTCAGCCTGTTAATCCTAGAACATCTGAAGGCATTTGTTCAGCACCAGCTTCAGTGCCTGCTTTCCATGCTCTACAGCAAGCTCAGGCACTGGCTCCCTAACACAGGCCACCAAATTCCAACTCCTTAAAACATAATGAGCTGCATTTACATAGAAAATACTTCCCAGAAGCATCAGCAGCCCTTTCTGCAGCAGAACAGCACTGTCTTGCAGGCACATGAGGGGGAAAAGGAATCCAAAGTCACAGGAGCCGCACAGAGTCTGCTATAGACTCACACAAGCTTCAACAGCCATTTAACTTGTCTGCCTTTCAGATTCTCATCTATGGAACAAACGCAGCCTCATCACCTGCCCAGGGTGTTATGGAGTTTGGTTCGTTCCAAAGTTACAGCAAAACTTCCAGGTACAAGGATAGAGGAAGAGCACACAAGGAGCTGAAATGGAAGTCACCCGTGCCTCTCCTGGAAATTCAGCACACAGCTCAGCGGCCAACAGAGCAACGATGGAGCTCTTACTTTAAAAGAGCTTACAACATCAACACAATGAAAAGCCCCAGAGCAGTGGGGTAAAAAGGCAAACCCTGACTTGTTCCATTAATACAGATGAGACTGAAAGACCCTGGACTGGGGGGATCCGGGTGTCAGCCCAGCCTCTGTCTCATCACAGAACTTGTTTCATCTGTTGTATTTGTTTCTCAGCCATCACTTCTGAGACACACGCTTTGTGTATTTCCTCTTGGGAAGGGCACCACTGATAGTCAAGGAAAGAAACACAGTGAGGGCTCCAGAGGTTGTAACAACACATAAACAAAAGCCCAAACCCAGTGCTCCGGTGAGCAGAAGGGATTAGTTTTATGACAAGAAACCACTCGGACAATGGTGACACTTTCAGTCTTACTCTCAGGGTGTGGGGAGGAGGAACCAACTCAGGACCTTCTACCCTGCAAACAGCCCCCCCCTCAGCACGGGAAAACGGAGGCCCAAGAACGGGCTATGGGTGCTGGGGAGCCCCGACTCCAGCGGCTCAGGCACCCTAAAACCTGACCGTACAGGCCCGAGGCTCCCCCTGCGGCGGGTGCAG
>NW_009915721.1:17408-40147 GCF_000696875.1 Nestor notabilis | reverse complement strand
GAAAGGTGTTTTAATTTGTCTCCTGCCGGCAGTAACACCTCACGAACGGGGAAGGGGGCGGGCAGGGGCCCGCTGCGGGCGGCTTAGGGAAAGTCTGTGTTTTGCCCCTTTGTTTCTTGTCCCAGTGTCGATAAAAGGATCGATGTTCTGTGCGGTTCCCTTCCTCGTCAGCTTTGTCCTTTTAGAGCGCTCGGTTGCCGCTGTCCCACTCTTCTTATGTTGTAGTCGGGTTCAGTGTCATCCGTACGCGGGGGAAATGCTGGCTGTGTTTCCCTCCCGTGTTCCGTTTGCTAAATTTATCATGTTTTAGTGAGTATTTGTTGAAACGTGGGAGATCCCGATAACGATCAAATACTTTCCGCGGTATCTATCGGCTTTTAGCTTTTTTTTCTACTTGGAGGCAGAAAATTAAATGTGTGCTAGAATCTCATTGGCTTGTTTGAAGTGTGTTATCTCAAACGTTTGTAAAGCCTGTTCATTTAATGAGGTTAGGCTGGGTCATTCTTGTGGTGATCAGTCTAGCATGGCTCTCGGGAGAGGCAGCCCTCCACCCGTTGTGTGTGTATTAGTATACATGTATATTAGTAATGGCCAAAGCATTTGTTACAGAGATGTCCATGGTTATGTGACCTTTTTTGTGGGTGGTGTGAGCAATTATTAAGGAGATGCTCAAGCTCCCGATGTTTGTTGTGATGGAGATTCTTGATGGGACTGTTGAGATACTTGTGAGCCATCAGTTATGTTGCAGAAGAAAGGCTAAGAGGTCCCTTCCAACCTGGTGTTCTATGACATGTTCTGCAGTAAAACATAGTACATTTCTGTGCACCGTGGGATTGGATTGTCAGTGGGTTTGAGCTTGGAGATCTAGAGAGAGGTTTGCGTTTTGGAGCCTGACGTTTGGTAGGAGTTTCATGTAAGCAGTTCTCTCACTGAGTATTCCTGATGTTGTTTAGACTGGTATGTGTTTTGCACCTTGCTCGGTTATTAGAGGAGAAAAATGATCTTTGAGGCTGTGCATGGAATGGCCGGGTGTCTGAGTAGTACAAGTGTGCACCGGTGTCCGCATGTGGCTGAGAGCTGCAGCTTGCTGTGTGCCTCGGAAAACTGATGTGGAGAAGCCAATGTGCAGTTTGCAGGTGCTGGTTGGGGGAGTCCCTGCATCTTTATCTCAGGATGGGATTGGACCAAGTGTACTTTTGGGTTTCTGGGTGAGCCAGAATGATTGGTCCCAGGAGTCTCTCCTGCCTTTTACAACCATGAACTTATGTTTTCTAGCAGCCTCCACATCAGCACGTGCCTGGTGTTAGCTATTTGATACTGTAGCTCTCAGATAAAAGTTGGAGGCAGTGCCAAAAGAGACCTGCTGTGCGTCTGTTCCTGAGGTGATTGCTGCTAATATAGCACTGGGTTCTTCTGTATGTGTGTTATGAAAATGTCCAGAATACCAAACAGGAGAACAACCTGTCTCAGGTTTGGCTGAAGACAGTAGTTGTATGAACTACACAGAAGCAATCATTTCTGCACATTTCACATGGAATTCTGCAGGGGGAGAAATCAGGCTTACAGACTGTTTAGAAATTGAAACAGGTAGCTCTTTACTGAATCTGTATGGCTGGATATTTAATGTTGCTTACTTATGAGGATAAAAATCCATTCTGAAGATTGGTGGAGGTGCATTGTCACTGAAAGAGTCTATTAGATGTTGCTTGACCTTAAAAATTATTTTCTTATTGTTAGCACTGTACTACTTTGCATTCTGTAAGTGTTACTGCTTTTGGTTTTCACTCTCAGGTCAGATATTACTTACGTTTACTCCCTGCTCTTCTTGATGAATCATTCTTTAGGCATTCTTTAGTGGCTCTGAAATCTGTAATATGTATTCAGGAACATTGGATAAATGTGTTTTTACTGTAAAAATTACAGAACTGTCTAGCATTCTGTGTACGAAATTGTTCTGTAGAGTTCCTGCTAGTCTAAAATAAGCTACCTTCTGTTTCTTGCTTTCTTCTGTGTCACTGTAATTATTCAGTTTATTCTTTGATTTTATTCTTTAATTATCTACTCTCAATTTTCTTCTGTCTCTCTTTCCTTTTTCTTGTCTTCCAGTTTTGACTGTACTAACACCGTTGCTACTCTTAGAGTGTTACCTTCTCCTAGTACCTGTACTTGGCCATCAGACACTATGAGGAGGCTGGCTTTTCGAGGTGCTGGTTGTACTCTGGTAAATCTGGTAAATTCTTGATTGTATGTGCATCATTGTCTCCATTCCTCTGCCTTGGAATTTTGCTTTTCTTTATCCTGACTGTTAATTACTCCTACCTTATTCTTACTTATCTCATTTGTGTGCTTGAAATTAGTTCTGTCTCTAGCATAAACACTTTAATGCAGTTATATTGTGCTGCCATACCTTGTAAGTCAACTGAGTGCTTCCTAGAAGAAATTCCTTGATTTGGTTGGAAAATGGGTGTAAACTGGAATAGATACATCTATTCCGTCTTCAGCCTTTGAGACAGCTACAAATAAAGATATTTTTTGATGCTATCACTGGAAGCTGGGAAAAAGCCAACAACTTGTTCTGTGATTTACCATAGCTGTTGGTGGTTATTTGTCACTGTTTGTATTGGTAAATGGAAAGCTGTGGCCAAAAAAGTTGCTGGCTTTTTCTGCTTCTTGCTGATTGAGCCATTTGTCCTACACTTAATGTGGGAGAGGTGGGTCATGCGATGGTCCAGACTTTTCTTGGCTTGAATCTAAGACAAGGTATTCAGCAGCCGTTTGAGTATTTGTGATTTGTTCACTTCCTGGTTTGGGTTTGTTGGTTGTTTTTTGTTGTGGGTTTGTTTTGGTTTGGTTTTGTTGTTGGGTTGGCTTTTGTTGGTTTGTTGGTTTTGGTTTTTTTTATATGGATTAATGTGCTTTTATACCAGAACTGAGCACGTGTTTCTGTACATCCTCTAAACAGTGGTTCTTGCTTAGTTATCATGTATGAAATGAGGTATCAGAATGTAGGTATTTTAAGAACATATCCTAGTAAGAGCTGCTGAATTCATCTGCGTTACTGTGAGCCTTAGGTTTTCTGACATTGCTGTCATAAGTGACTAAAACTGTAGGACCATTTCGATTTCCCTTTACTCTTGCCAATTTTCAAAAAGCTGGCGTTTAGATATATGGCTTAAGTGAGCTGTAGTATATAACTAATACATGTGGCTCGTCCTGGGCATTGCTAGTTTTATAGTTAGCTCTCACCAGAGAGTTTGGATGCAATGCCATGAGTTTAAGAACATTTGTCTTCATTATAGAAGAAGTTGGATTCCATGGGTTCCAAGAGGCGAAGAGCTACCTCTCCTTCCAGCAGCGTCAGCGGAGGAGACTTTGATGATGCCCACCACTCCACAAATATACCAGGCCCGAGCAGAAAGAGGAGGAGACTTTCCAATCTCCCAACTGTAGATCCTGTTAGTACCTTCTTATTATGGACAATGTTTTTTCTTGGTGATACTGTATCCCTTTCTGGGAAATGCAGGCTTGTAAAATCACGTGTAGGACATACATAGTGGGCCTGGATGTGTTGCTGCCTTGGCTAACTTTGTTTAGGCTCTTGTTTGGTTTTGGCTTGTTCTTGTCTTCCCAGTTTCATGTTTTTCTTTCCCGTTTTCCTTTTGCTGCCTTTTTATTTCCCCCCCTGCCCAATGATTTTAGCAGACAGAGGGATGTTGGAGAAGGAGCTAAAATCATAACATGCACAAGCTGAGAGCTGTGTCTGAGTAGCAAATGCAGAGACAGATAAGTGGGGAATGGCACAGGCAGTGATTGCTCAAGTGCACAATGTCTCTGTTAAGCCTTTGAGATAGCAGTCTAATTTTGATTAATTGCAGGGCAGAAGAACCCCTGTTTTTGTTTTAGATGTCTGTAACTGAGTGAGAATTGTACTGAATTGATTTACATTTTGGGTGTTTTATTTAGAATTAGCATTGAAAGAAAGCTCCTTGTGTTCAAAAAAATAAATTAGAATTCTGCAGTACTTGTCAGGTATTGTACTAATGTGTGAGATGCAGCAGTTTCTTCACACTTCTCCTTTAGAGGACACTGTGGATTGGCAGCTTGTCTTCCCATTCTTAGTAGGCTTTGATTTGCCACCTTCTTAAAATTTTCTCCTTTTTCATTACTTTCTTGTTTTTGCATTTTAGATTGCTGTATGCCATGAACTTTACAACACCATCAGAGATTACAAAGATGAACAGGGCAGGCTCCTTTGTGAGCTTTTCATTAGGGCACCGAAGCGAAGGTAAGACCATGGTTCTGGTTAAGCCTTGAACCTGAGATTTAACCAGGGAGTAAGTGGGTATTGGGGAATACTTCAGTATTAATAGCTGTGAAAAATTTAATCTAAATTTGTCATAGTTTCACACCAGTGTTCCATCCAAGTATTTGAGGTAATTATTCAATGGGACATGATAACATTTGTGCCCTTTTTCAGTCAAAAAAGGATACACTGAATTAATTTAAAGCATTTCTTAAGACACCTGCATAAAACATCTATGCCTTTGACTATAAAATGTTCCACGTAAGTGGTGCAATGTAATAAATGTCTTCGACTATAAAATGTTCCACATAAGAGGTACAATGTAATAAAGGCATATCTTGGGGAAGATTAATGGAAGTGACCCTTGAAAATGCAGTAGATGAGTAAGAGAATGAATTTTATCTTAAACACAGAAAACTGAATATGATAACAGATCATGTAATACTTTAGGCCTACTAATAGACCACTGTCTAGCTATTTTAGCTGTAGCAAAAATGCATTGGAACTTTATATGCTTAATTAGTCATAGACAAGTACAAACTTTAGTGCTGTGGTTTTGGTTTTACTGTTTGGAATATAATGCCTGTTTTTACCATTGCAACAGAAATCAGCCAGATTATTATGAAGTTGTCTCTCAGCCAATTGATTTAATGAAAATCCAACAAAAGCTAAAGATGGAGGAATATGATGATGTGAATGTGCTGACTGCAGATTTTCAGCTTCTCTTCAACAACGCAAAGGCTTACTATAAGGTGAGGAAAATACAAGTAAAGGCTCAAATTCATTGTAAAAATTTGTCAAGTTATGTTTAAAATTCTTCCTTGGTTTGGCAAAAAAAAAATTTCAGTTTAGCTTTTATTATTGGTAAGAGAATAGCACATGTTGCAGTTATTTGCATGTATTTCCCTAAGGTTGACCATATCATTGTAAGTTGTCCAACCACAGCAATTTTTTCTGTGGAAAACTGTAAAATAATGGGGGGAGGATCTTCGTGTAGTTTTCCCAAAGAGATAAAAAGCAAAAATAGAGATATAAATTAAGAAAAATACTCGTCTATCCAAGCCTTCCCATTTTACAACATGCTCTGTGTAACATTTTGAAATATAAAAAAATGATTTTTCCTTCTAAAAAGAAGAGTTTATAAATAGCAGGAGGCGTACAGTAGCAGTGTTGAATCTTCCTCGTCCATTGACCACTTAATAATATGAAAAAAAGGCACATTGATTATCGTGGTCAGTTGTGATAGATTTTGAGTGTAGGTGACAATGTATTTCATCAAGGATGCAACCCCGATGTCCATTCTGCCATATTGGGTGTGTGTTTTATTTTAGCTGTTACTGGTTTTTATTGCAGTTGCCATAAGGATATGGGAAAAAAATTGGATTAGTCTGGTTTAATGGAAGGTTATGCTAAATACATAAACCACTGAAATTGTATGTAGTGACTGAGATGAAACAGCAAATCTAAAACTGCTGAAGTTAACTTTCATTTATCTTTGACTTGGGAGATGATCGAAATGACTGTTTTCTGAATAACCCAATCAGCACAGCCAGGTGACATTCAGGAAAGCAGTGTTTGTTTTGCTTAGGTTTGTATATGTCTGTGTGTAGCTTTCTGAAAAACAATCAGATGTATGGAATAAAACATTTGCACATTCTGGTTACAGTAGAAAAAGTACAAAGATTACCAATTGAGTTGTGTGTTCCCGAAGTTTTGCAAGGCACTTGCCCGTTAATGTTGTCATTTTCATGGTTTCTTTTGCCTACAGAATGGTGGACTTGGGATTATGCCTGTATTGTAAAAATTGTGCAAGTAGAATAGAAATAAGTAGCCATCATTCTAGGGTGAAGAAGTGTTGACATTTCCAGAGAAATGAGGAGTTGTGAGCTGGAGGTACGGCACACAAACACAGCCTCTTCTTTTTTCATCTTTTCCCTTACCCACGCAGTTCCAATGACGCATATAAAACAGGGAGGTTGATTCATTGTCAAGGTCTTTTTTGCAGCAGGATTTTTGTTGGCAATGCTGGATTAGAATGGAAACCTTTGGGGTTTTTAGTATTTTGGTTCAAGTCTTACACTTTGGAGTGTCTTGCATTAATACAGAATGAAGCAGATGAGTGGAGCAGAATATTCTTTAAATCTGTTCTTCATGATTAACACCTGGTCTAACATCTTGAGAATATTTAATCCTAGTAAGGTAGGTTTAAGGGTAGTTCTCATGTTGGTTTCTCATCTGTGTTGAAAGCTGTCAGAGATTGAGAGAGGGAAGTAAGATGAGCATAATCCACAGTAAAATGGTGACATTATCTGCAGGAATACCTGAAATATAGGTGAAGTGACAAAAGAAAGGGAAAGAAAAACACTTAAGAGTGGAAAAGCTGTCTTTTTTCTGGGTGACATTCCTAAGTAGTATCTTTACAGGCACATGCTTGTCTGCCACTACCAGCTCTGTATTTACAAAACTTAATTTGCTGACTAATGCATCTAGCTCTTTCAAAAAATATACCTAGATGTGTATCCAGGTGGTAGCATGTTGTTAAGTTCTTTGGAATTTCAGTTAGTGCTGCCTCTAAATTCTGGAATTATTCTCAAAGATACTGGCACACTTATTAGCATTCTTCTTCTGTAGAAATTAATTTTCAAGTGCCACACAATGGCAGCAGTATTTGATTAAATCGCATTTCTGGCATACTGATATTTAGTCTATTTTAAATATCAGTAGTGTTGCGCATCAGCAAAACTTAATGATTTCTCTGCATTCATCCGATAGGTTTGTACAAGCCTGAACCCAAGTAATTTTATTGCTAAGTTTTCTGAAAGACTTAAATACTTTGGTGTGATAGAAGTTGTATTTTCTAGTGCTTGTTGTGAGTCTTAAAATCTCTGTTGAAAAACTACTGGAGCAGGAATTTTCCAGGTTTTCTATTATGTATTTATTTCATGCATTTAATAGCATTCAACTAATAATTTACACGTTTCCTTCAGATAAGAATGATCTGAATTTTGAGTAGAGTGTTTGATTTGTTTTTGCAGCCTGATTCTCCTGAATATAAAGCTGCCTGCAAATTATGGGAGCTGTATTTGCGCACAAAGAATGAATTTGTTCAAAAAGGTGATGCTGAGGAGGAAGATGATGATGAGGAAGGACATGACAATCAAGAATTAGTAAGTGTGGGCACTGTAGGAGGCCATGGCTGTGTAAGTCAGCTGACTCTGAGAGGGAGGTTGGCTCCATGTGTGAATAAGCTTTAAATTTTTTCGTAGTTAAATTATGCCCCCAAAACTATTTCTGATACCAGTTTGTTAGTTAAGAATTTCTCAGCATCGTGTGTTTCACTTTAGCCTAGCAAAAAAAAAAAAAGATGAGCTTTTCTGATACAGATAAAATGTGGTTGTAGTTTAGTTGAAATTAATGAGACATGTGCTTTATATCGTGCCAACGTTGAGGTTTGATGCAATCAAGCTTCATGTCCAATGGCATCATTTTTCAGCATGTGTCCCATTCAGATAATGCAGCTGTTCCTGGAGTGTTTCATAAGCTGGATACAACAGTAGGAAGTTTGGGCTTGTCTGGTGTATGCAGTGTTGGGATGCATGTTTTCATTAATATTGACAACTAAGTCATAATGTGTGTTGGACAATCTGCAGTGTAAATGTGAAATTACAGTTCACCTCATGTGCTTTACCTAAATGCATAACTAAGGTTGTTTTAGAAAGTTGCATCTGTGTTTTGTAGCTGATTTTTTCTGTCTTTGAAGTCAATTCCTGTATTTTAGTGCAACTTAAAGCACTCCACTATGGCTGCTGTTAAAACTCTTTGTGATTTCATTTCTTATTAGTCATCTCCAGGTTACCTGAAGGAAATTCTTGAACAGCTGCTTGAAGCTATAGCTGTTGCCACAAACCCATCAGGACGCCTCATCAGTGAACTGTTTCAGAAACTTCCCTCCAAAGTGGTGGGTGTTTTAATAATACAGGTTGTGTTTTAAGATGGAAACTTGGACATTTATGTAACTGATGTTACACGCTGTGGTGGGCACACTCAGGATGCAGTTTTTTGTTATCAGTGGCAGACTCTAGCTGTTTTTAGAGCTTCCTTCCCTTTGCTCCTACCCACTCATTCGCAGCCCTTCATTGATTGGAGTCTGGGGCTTGCCCTGATTTGCCAGGTTTATGGGGTTTTTTTTTGTGCAGTTTTTTAAATCTTTTAAAATATGTCTGATTTCACTGTTCTGTTTTGGGGTGTGACATAAGTTTAACCAGCAAAATAAATACTCTGAAGACCATCACCATGTATTTGGCTTTCAGACAGAACTGTTCCTTTATATCAGTTTATTGGTGAATTATAATTCCTTGTATCAGCCTTACGAGCTGGCCCACCAAACTTGAAGCCTGTTGCTATGCTTATGAAGCTTGCACTGTTCTTACCTGCAGTTCAACTCATAGCTCATTCTGTGAGCTATTAGAACAATAGCTTCGTGACTGCTCATAGTAATAATACAGAATATTTTTCTTTTCCAGCAATATCCAGATTATTATGCAATAATAAAGGAGCCCATAGATCTTAAAACTATTGCCCAAAGGATACAGGTACAGTATGAGCATATTAATGTGTCAGAGTGTATACTTGTTTAACAGTGAGCCCTCTAAAATTGTAAGGAGCCAAAGTTTGTGGCGGTAGGAAAGACAATGTGTTTTTTCCCCTGTGGTTTAAAAATCTGAATACTGTTAGTGCTGCAGAAATAGCTGTGTTGAAGATCAGGCATCGTAAACTTTAGAGTACTGGCATTAAGCCTGAATATCTTGGGTTCCTTGATGTTCAATGGTTTAAAGTAGTTTCTTGGCAAGTACTGCGAATGTAAAACATTGATGTATTGAAGCTTGGTCGTGCATTAGCATCACTTGCTTTTGTTCTAGTGCCATAAATAGCTGATTTGTACTGATGAATTTTTCATCTTACTTTTCCACTAATTTGAAATATTGTTCTGTAATTCTAGCATTTTGTATAGTAGTTTTGTATAGCACATAGACTAATTGAACTAGAGAATAGAGGTAAAATAACATTTTGTCAAAACCTTCAAAATTAAGGTAATCTATTGTATTATTTTTTGCAACGTTTTCTTAGCATTTATGTACTCTGTAAGGACTTAGCATTTATTTTTTAACTTTCTTTTTTCATGACTTTTTCAGGTACTTATCTGCCCTCTTTATAAATGTTCTCGGTTTTCTGTAAATGTTCCTTTTATTCTATATGAATTCCCTTTGCTTTTTGCTACTGACTCAGTCCTCATATTGTCTGAAGGTTGCCACTTTAACCAGTTCTGGTTTTTGTTGTATAGAATGGAACTTACAAAAGCATTCATGCGATGGCCAAGGATATAGATCTTCTGGCAAAGAATGCCAAAACCTACAATGAGCCCGGATCTCAAGTATTCAAGGTTAGATTCACTTATTCATAGTTTGATTTGAGTTCAGATTTTCTGTACTACTTTCTGTGCTTATTGATCCTTAAAGGAATCTTTAGCATAAGGCTCTAAAGAGTGTTTGCAATTAAGAAAGAAAAAGCTAACAGTGGCTTTTCCTTTTTTTTTAATATTGCTTTTAGTATAATTGGAGTGCATGTAACTTTTTTTTGCTGAGGTATATGATTTTTTCCAATTAGATTTTATCTTGAGATATGAGTTACACAACTTCTTTGGAGGAATGGAGCATCCTTGTACTTGTGATTGAAGTTGAAATGCCTGAAACTATAGGTTCAAGTGATAGCGGTTGTACTCAGCTGCTATCTCTTTCCAGATTGCAGGAACTATTTATGATGCTCACCATAACCTTCAAAACTGGAGTCATGCCTTCTCTGCATAGTTTTTGAAGATCCTCTTCCTTTTAGCCGTATTTTTCTGACGAATTGCACCTCCTGTCTTTTCAAACTGAGTTTGCCAGCTTTTTGTGTTATTATTTTGTGATTATCACATTACTGTTTCCATGTACTCTGGAAGTAAGAGAATTTCCGTGGTAAATTATTCTTTTGTGTGCTCAGATTTTAAGGGCTTTGTATGGAGAGACTATGTGTATGTATAACACTATCATGTAAGTGGTTCTTGGACTTTTCCAATTACACTTCTGTTGGGATTGTAGTTTCAGTTCCTGGTGGAGTAACTCACACTTGTAACCTCACTCAAAACTTGTAATCTCTATCTTGTGAACTGTTACTTCAAGTATTGGGTGTAGAATGAGAGAGAGCAAGTGATGTAAATCTCAGTAATGGTGGTAACTTTGTGATTGTAAAGGCACAGAAAGTAATTTCCCTCTTTAGTTCAAAGTGACATTTGTGCATATTTGCAAATTGTAGGGGTTTTGTGTGTGTTTTTGGTTTTTAAGGTTATGACAAAAAATGAGCTCAAAGCTACTCAGCTATTTATTCTGTTGAGTTTTTGCAGGCCACTGTGGGTGTACTTCAGGCAGACTTTGTACTATGCTTCATTTCTTATGCAAAATAGTTTTATATCTAAATGTAAAAACCCCTTCGTTTTTGTTTTAGATTTTTAGATAGATGGATATTCCCGAGTATAACATTCTTCACTTTCAACATTAAACAAAAAAATTCTTTTAATTGACAGGATGCAAATGCGATTAAAAAAATATTTAATATGAAAAAGGCTGAAATTGAACACAGTGAGTTGGCCAAGTCAAGTCTCCGAATCAGGTACTGCGAATAGAGTTCTTCTTGTAATCTCATATAAAAATCTCTATAGACATTCCCTTAATCTTGCTGTGGACAATACAGTGGGAAATGATTGCTTGAAAACTTAGTTTATTGTTGTTTTAAAAGTTAAAAAATGTAAAACAGTTTTTGGAAGGAAACTTTTTATTGAAATATTTGTGTGGTGAAATATTTCTGAGATGTTCTTGAAGATCTACTTAGAAGGAAGTCCACATTCTATGAACTGTTGTTTGAAAACTAGTTTCTAGCTATGAAAAGAGGCACAGGACACTGAAGATCTGGCCTTAGTGAAGCATAAATTTGATCTTGAACAGGCAGGTATAAAATATAGCTCCTAACTCTATTTGTTTCATGGAATCATTTTATTTAGGAAATGGCGTTTTCTTCCTGAGAAAATCATAACGTACAGGGAAGCGATGCATTCATTTTAGGTGTTTCTTATCTGAAATGCAATTAGATTTCTTCTCATGCAAACTTTTTTCTTATGAGTAGTTCTTAAAAATAGGTTTAGACATTATTTGCCAGTATGAGCCATGTCATTTATCTAGAAAATCAATATCTTGTGAGTCATCCCAGAGTTAGCAAACTCCTTACAAGGTGGGCTATCTTTATGTATTTGAGCTGTTTACTGGTAGTTGATGCTGTCATTTCCTACAAAGGTTTGTATGGTTCAACTGTAAACACCAGGACTCCCTCACCTTACTGAAAGGCAGTTTACATTTTTTTGTTGTCTGAAAAATGTGTAGATGGTGCTAATATTAAAAGTGTTGCCTGGAATTATGATGTGTGAAAGAAGGGAAAATTACCTGGTCTTACTATTATTCTTACTATTACCTGGTCTTACTATTATTCTTACTATTTGGTCCTTTGAGGCATTCAACCTCTATAGTGGTTTTGCTGGTTTCTTTGTTCAGCATTTGTATGCTTCCTGTGAGCATATAAAAATATAAAAGCAGAAATACTGTTAGGGAGTAATTCCTGACATATGTTTAAATGATCTTCCTTCTTAAAAGTATGTGTAGTGCCAGAAGACCTTGATTCTGCAGACACTGAATATACATACGTGTTTGTTTTGCAGTAACTAGAATTACATACAGGCATAGAGGTTTGCTATTTAAATTGTAATTTTATTTTTATCACTGTTGGTTTTTTTTTTTTTTTAAACAAAGCTGTTTGCATAAGAAGGGATGACAGATAAATCACACTGGTATTTGTTAGTTGAATTCCTCTCTTACACTGCCAACCCATTTCCACGCCTCTACTTCTCAGCTACCTTATTGTAGATGTTCTTTTATGTACTGCATTCTCAATAGACCTGTAAATCCTGAAGAAATCTGAATGTCAGAAGAATTGACAGGTCCCTTCTTTGTTTCTCTAACTTGGCAAAAAATTAAATATGCCTGAAGCAGGCTACAATAATATTGGGCCGAATGCAGAAAAAACTTAGGGTGAGAGAAAAGTATCATGAAAACCAATGCTGAGTCAACATCACAAAATAATTATTTTCTTAACTGCTTAATTGTCTCAAAGGGGAGTTTCCTTTACCTATTGCTGATTTTGGTAAAACACCCCCGTAAGTTCATTAAAAGTTAATTTACTCTATTTTTCTCTGAATTCACATCTGTTTTTCTTTGTCATTGATGGATCTGAATCAAATTCGTCATATTGCTGTTAACCTGTTCTACAGACATGTTGCCTCTGTGTTTAAAATCATGCTTTTCTGTTGCAGAGTTCATTGTATTCTTTGTCATACTAAGTTGCTCTTTGTTGGTGCATTTAACTGTCGTCCCTTAAATAAAATGTCAAAGTGGCTTGACAATTTGCACTGTCAAGCAACTTGGCAGTGATTTTGTAAAGTATTGATAAAAGATGATTGGATCTGTATGATGAGCTTTATCTGGATGCTAAGGAACATTTTTTGGCTGCTTTCACTGCTATTGTAGGCTGAGCTATGTGTAGAGCTATTCATCCTCAATCTAAATGTTACCTTCCTCTGACTTTGTAAACAAAATCGATATTAATGCTGGGGCACTAAATGTATGTTAGTGTTACTTTGCTGTTAGCTTTAAAACATTTTATATCTGTCTCTGAACCTTTTGGCTGATCTATCAAAGTAATTCTGTAAAAAGCTTTATCTTTGCTGCACCTTTTCGTGGGTCTAAGGTAGGCCTCTTTTTTTTCCCCTTTCCTTGGCTTGTGTCTTCTACCTTAAGGACTCCATCAAATTTGACTGCTTCCAAGCTGACAGGTCCTTCCTCACAGGGTAAAGGCAGTGTTGGTGATGAGAGAAATTCTTCTAACAAATATTATCGGTAAGTAAATTGTGGACTTGGAGGGAAAGGTGGGTCGTCATCATATGGAGATACTAAAACGTTGGTTCAGTTTGGTTTTTGGTTTGGGTTTTTTTTTGGTTGCAAGTGCTCTTCAATATTGGTGCAAATACTTTTGAGATTCAAATAGGTTTCGGTCAAATATCTGTCAAGTATGATTTAATAAGTTACTTTCCTGTAATTACTCTTCTATGTTTGATTTTCTATTTACCATTTCAAAACACCTGTCATGAAATACTCTCTATGTAGCTATTTCCTTAGAAATGTTCTGAAGAACAATACGTTAAGCTTCATTACAAAATAGAGCAGCTGAAAAAAACCATGGAAATGTATTGTAAACTGGAAAATTATATTTGGAGACTAAAAAGAAATAATTAGTAGGACTGAATAATTAAAGAGATGGCTGATAGAAACCAATGAAGCCTGTAAAAAGCAAGTATTGCATTTGGGATGCATTTATGGCAGACTTCCTGAGTAGACTGGGTTACTGGATCCATGCAGAGATTTCAGCCATCATCCAGGCAAGCATGTTGACTCTGATGTCGGGATAACAGAGCCAGTAGCCTGGAATTAGGGTAAGAAAGCCAGACAGCTGGGGTCCCTTTCCAGGGAAGGGAGCACTGACAATGTTGTTGGAAAAGGAGCACAAGTCTTCAGCCTCTGGAGATGACTCCTGTCAGGCATGTAACATATCCCTTCCATCAAGGAAGATGTTATATGTAACCCAGGCAGGTGGGCCACCATGGAGAAAGGTATCTAGTACCTGAGGAAATTACTGGATGGAGCTGGAGGTGATTTACGATGACCTGGACAAGAAGCAGTTTGCTAAAGATCCAGATGAAGCGTGCACAACCCGTGTGGCGAAGTTTGTATGAAGTACACCATTGTCTGCTAATGCATTGGCAGTAATGACCTCTCTATCAAGTGACCCAGAAGAATGATTTCATATGAGGCCCTGGGCAACGACAAGTGTCTGAACAAATTAAACAGGAAATAATTGATGGAGTAGCCCTTTGGCCAGTCCACGCACGGCAAGATGTAAAAAATATGCTTAACACTACAGCTGGGGAGAATGGTTCTGCCTGGAGCCTCTGGCAGAAAGCATCGGGGGACACTCGAGGTCAAACCTTATAGTTTTGGAGTTGGGAATACATAGGATCTGAGGGCCACTGTGCTCCCACTGAAAAAGAGATACTGGCAGCGTATGAAGGAGGGGGTTCAAGCTGCTTTGGAAATGGTTGGTACTGAAGCACAGGTCCTCTTGGCACCCCAATTGCTGGTGCTGAACTGAACGTTCAAAGGGAAGGTCTCCTCTACACATCATGCAATTGATGCTATATGGAGTAAGTGGGTCACACTGATCACACAACAGGCTTGAATAGGAAACCCAGTTTACTTGTCTTCCTCATCAGCGATGACTTTCTTTGACCTTCCTTTTCTGCTTGATATAACTGTAGAAGCCTGGACAAGAGCATGTAAGTGTTATGCTTCCTGTAGCTGGAGTAAGAAGGCTCCATCAATAGTCTTATCCTGAGTGGGCAGCCTGTGGTAGACACTCACAAGGTTTCCTTTGTTGCCTTGGTCCCTGATTCTTCCCACAAGCTTTCAACCTGCTCTTGGCAAAATATGGAGAGGCCTGGCAGATTATGCCCCTCCCATAAACCTGCCAAGGCACCCTGCCTGGATGCACTTGGATGAGTAATGCAGGAGGATGGGGAAGTCCAACGTGTACCTCAAGGGGATTTGATTCTGGCTGAGAAGAGACAGTGATTTGAATTCTGTGATCTTACTTGCTATGTGATACTGTATGTCATCACTACTGGGGTTGCTATATGCAAAATCAACTGTATTGCAATAAAATTTACCCAGATCAATGAAAAAATTGTCTGAATTCTGGTGGAACTGGGCAAAGTGCAGTCATGATAGAACCAGAATTGGCTTCAGCATGCATCAGTGCAACACCGCACACCTTCTGTCCTCCCCTGAAGGACTGTTATGACACATGGAGCCCAAGTTCACGGGTGAAATGAACTCAATGGACATTTCACAGGAATGGCTTATAGATGAAGGGAACGATGTCTGTGTATGTATCAAAGGACAGGAAAGGATATATTGGAAAGTGTGGGACCCGAGCATGCATGACAGCAAGCCATCTGCTTTTTCCCAGTCTTCACTTTGCTGCCATAGGGCAAGGCTAAGCCCATTGCTGGAGGTGCCTAAAGACCTGACCTAGTAAAAAAGCAGAGATCGTCAGGCATAGCCTACATGTAGGTCTGGGACAAAAGGGAGGAGGAGAGGAATGCTAAAGAAGTCTTCATGATGCCATAGCCAGTGTGGATGTTGATCTGCTCCACCTAGAAAGCAGAGGAAGCTGCTTCTCATATAGGCACTGTGTGTGCTGAAATTGAATAAGGTGGGAACGGAGAAATGGGAGAAGATAGCTTATACAGTTTACAGTGTGCTGGATTCCTTCTTGTAGACAAATCCTTCTAAAACAGGATCAATAACAATGTTACTCATGTGAGGGACTTGTTATTATCTCCCTTGTCCCCCAGTAATTCAAATACTCAAGTAGTCAAAATAGGGCAGAAGGTAGCTAGCTTGAGCTCTAGCTTTCTGATGGTGTGTCCAGTTTTTCAGTTTGATGGAATGCACACACAGGGCACACACAGGGGTTGTTAACAGCTTCTCTTCTTCAGGGCTCGGGCGTTTTCTTATGCAGTCAAGTCTGTATTCCTGTAGGCAACCATCATGAGCTTCATGTTTACTTGCACACTCTGACTGTTAATGGTTAATGTGGTAACCCTTTTTTTAATTTGGGTGGTTTTTTTACTTCCCTTTCATAGTAACAAAAGATCAGCCCAAGGAGATCGTTTATCAGCAATAACCATGGCATTGCAATACGGATCAGAAAGTGATGAGGATGCAGCTTTGGCAGGTAGGAACTGAAATACAGATTCTCTATTTTCTTTAGCTGTTTGGAATAAGCAAAACTGTAGGACTTCTGATACGTTCAAATATCTTTATTTCAAAAGTATTTTGCAATGTTTCCAAATTCAGCATGTAATTCTTTCAAATTCAATCCCTGTGCTCTCTAAGTACAGTTGTATAAATGTACAGCTGGTAAGACAGGGTAGGCCAAACTTGTTTGCATGCTTTGAATTTCGTGTGTGTGTTTCCAAGTATACTTATCCAAGCTTTAGGAAACTGTTGCATATTTTTATTCCTCCTAATATGAAACAGAAGTGGAGACACTGCATAGGACATTGGGTGCTTCTTGTAGTAAAAGAGATTTACAGTGCTACAATTGTTTGAGAGAAATCTCACTGACACTGGCTTGTTTTCTCTTGCTCTCTTGTGCCATAGGGTCTTCTAAGTATGTATCAGATTTTATTTTTGAAGGTGAAGATAATCTGTGAAGTGTAAGGATAGATAAATGTGAGAACATAATTTAGAAATATCTGTTCTAGCCTAGCAGGCATGAAATTTTGCATGAAGGTTTATGTTAAAACAAAAGCATGTAAAAAGGCATGCCTTCATACAGCACCCTTAGTTTCATAAGCATACTTTAGCTTTATACTATAAGGATATATGCCATCATATATGCATTATATCAGATATTTCAGTATTGGTCATAAATTGTTACAGGTTGTCTTTTAAGCTACCTTGTCTTGATAGTTACATTCTCAGCACCTTCCTTGCTTTCATCTCAGGGGCGGTTTCTGAAATGTTTTATATGTCTTCAGTTTTATTTTTTTGTTAACATTATTTCTGCATTGGTATGAAATTATGCATCTCTTCAGTTTGTTTTTTGGGCATTTATTTCACACCTGGAAATTGAATTGTGTTCACCACTGTTTTCCAGTGGATGGACATGCTGTAGATTTTCTTTTTTTGGACCATTTTGCTGCAAAACAAAAGCACTTTCACTTCAGGTTATCCCAGAGTTGAGTTATTGCTTCAGAGCAGCTGCTTTCTGGGAAGTGTGAGGAATATTTATTGGCTTGGTTCAATGTGATTATTAGCTGCTATTTTTGCACACACATCGCTTTTTATGTCTTTATGTGGTTTAAATCCTTGAAGTGATTTAACCACTTTCAGGTGCTACCTTTACTATGGACATTGTTGTTATTTTCATGGGGCCTTTCATATGCATCTGAGCTCTTTGCCTTGCTGCTGTCACAGCTCTTCTGTCTTCATTGCATTCACCAAAGGACAATGTCAGTTTTTTTAGACCTCTGTCACCCTTCAGATTTTCAGTCCCTCCTACATACTACTTGGACATCCCTACGCTTCCAGTCTCTGCATGAAATGGATTTTTATTTAAACCAAGTCTTTTCATTAGTTGCTCTGGAATCTCATCTTTTTTCCTTCCACTAAGTCTTGTTAAAATAAATGAGAGCTAGGCTGCATAACTGAACATGAAGAGAATTTTCTCCTTCTCAATATAGAGAACTAAATCTTTATGAGCTTCTTGAATTGTAGCAGTTGCTTTAAGCAATCAACAGTATCTGTTTCCAACTTGAAGTTTATCCTCGCAGTTTCAGAGGGTGTCATGGTGTAGTGGAGCTTGTAGATTTCCAGCTCAAATGTACTAGGGCATAAGCAGCTTCTACAGCATCCTTGCTTCCCATTATAAATCTGTAAAGGCAGGCATAGATGGTTCTTCTGTACTACTTATAAATAAGTATAACATTTTGTAAACAAAGCAATTTAATGTATTGTTATTTAATTTAGAAATGTTTTAAGACTGGATGCTGCCTTTGGTTTTAGTAGCATCTATCTTCAGTTAGACTTGGGCATTCATTGTTGTCTAGGTGCTTTGGGACCACAAAGGAGACAGCGTTTAGAGCAAATAACTTACTGAGTAAAGACTAATTTGCTTTCACATACACACAAATACTCTCTCTCTGCTCTTTTTCTGTCTCATCACTGAGTAAGAGTACATGATTATGATAGATGCATTTATATCTGATAATGAAGCTCAGTTGTAGTTGTAAATTAGATGGTTTCCTCCTTCTGCAGTGAAGTCAATTTAACATCACTCCATTATGAAGCTGGCCCTTCATTAGGAAGCAGTCACTGTGGTGTGGAATGGACAGCAGGAAATACTTTTTGTTTTGGAGTGTTGAGTGGCAGATACTTTGCAGTTAGGTTTTGCTGCAGGGTTTTTTGTTTCTCTGTTAACATTAGTAGTGGTAACAGCTGCATGAAAGAGGAGTAACTGACTGACTTCACTGCCAGCGAGTGCTTGGTGGGGATAAGCCACCTGGTGCTACTGCATATTAAACAATCTATAGTCTTGCATTAGATTGTTTCATAGCAAAATACATTTTTTTTTCTGTCTTCTGCTCTGAATAATGCATTCTTCATCAGTTCTTAAGAGAAAGATTTCATACTAGAACACTAATTTTCCAAATAGGTAAGAACATATAGTGTTTGACATACTGCTTTTAAAGAACATACACATCATAATGAAAATGTTTATAGCTGTATTACAATATTATGTAAACACTTTCCTTTTAGTGCCTGTTTAATTTACTTAGATCTTTATTTTAGGGAATGCCTGGTGTTCTACTTCAATGCAGAGCAAGTACTTTTCTTATCTAGGTTATTGAACTGCTTCATTGCTGGCTGCCACATGTCAGAGGATGGCAATATACTTGGCTAGTTGCTTATTTATTTTTTTTTTCATAAAAACAAGTTCTGCTGTTTTTTCTACTCTGTTTCTTACTTTTTGATGGAACACTCAGATCTGAACTATTTGACTGAACAAAACCAAAGACATTATTTTGCTGTGTGGTATATATTTGAAACTTACTTTACCTAATAGCATTCTCTCAGCTGTTAGCATTTATCTCCGTGTTCAGGTACAGGAAAACATAGTGTTAACTCCAGTCTTTTTATTTCTACCTGAGTTATTCTGTCCAGCTGCTGCATTGTTGGCTACTGTGGTAGATATGCCCAAGGAAGTTGTGAATGCTCCAACCCTGAAGGCATTTAAGGCCAGGCTGGACAGAGCCTTGGGCGACATAGTTTAGTGTGTGGTGTCCCTGCTCATGGCAGGGGGGTTGGAACTAGATGATCTTAAGGTCCTTTCCAACCCAAACCATTCTATGATTCTATGTGGTAGATGCTAAGCCATTAAGTGATGCTGACTGGCATACACATTAGGATAATTTGTAGGCATACACAGATTAGGATGATTTGGAGTGTCTTCCGTGAATCACTAATGAACATCTTCGTTGTGTGTTTGCACGAGATCTACTTGTGTTTTAGTTTGCATCTAACTTGTCTGGTAGGTCCCACACATCATACGCTCGCATAGATCTGCAACATCAGACTGCAGAGGAAAAGTGATAGTATTATGCTGTTATGTAGAGAGAGTGTCCCCTGGCTTTGTCGTCGTTTCAGTATGTCTTTACTGAACTTGGGTAGAAAGCTTGAAACATTGCCAACCTCTGCTGAGCAATAACAAAAATGCCAGCTGGAAACTTGGCGTGAGTGTTAGAGAACTGTCTTTTATGTGACTGAATTACCAAGTGTGTCATCTGCCAAACTTTCCCTCAAACTTTAATTCTTAAGAAGGCGAAAAAAGGGGTGAATAATTTAACTCCAGTATGTGCAAACCCACATAGATTTTATGTTATGCTTGTCTGCAAGGTACAAACTACACCATTTGTGTTACTGAGAAGTGTGGGAGGATTGGCCACTTATTTTTTCCATCCGGTATTTCCACTACCAGTTTTTTTTCATTCCTGTTGTGTTTCTGTTGGTCATGTAATGTTTCTCCTAATTTTGTCTGCAGTAAATGTTTGTTCTTCATAGCATTTCTCTCATTCATCCTAATACTGAAGCATAATATATACTTTATACAGATAACTAGGTTTGCTATAAAATTTGTAAATACTTTATTATGAAAGATTTATACTAATTATATATATAAACACAGAATGCTAACAATATAATTCTAAAATATTTATTCTTTATTTTGCTGTGTAGAGGTGCACCTTCAGGCTTGTCAGTTTTTTCCTGCTAAACTTCACAACTTTTGAACTGAGATGTGATTAATGTGCTTTAAAGGATTACAGAAGTTTTGAAGTCACTTTTCTGATATATGTTCAAAAATGCGTTTTGAATTTGGCCATTTGGCTTAACTGGCTAGGCACCTTTGAAAATTCCAGACATGGTTTGTCAGTTTGTATCCTTGTAGTGAGCTCTTGTCAGTATGACAGTAGTTCAGTATACAAATGTATTTGGCACAAATACTAGTGTTAATGGTTTGATGGGTAAATAAGGACGTAGCTGTTGTCTATGTAGTGTGTGGGGTCTGATACATGAATGCTTCTCAGCAGTTGTAGCTGGTAAGGGTGTATTACCAGTGGCATAAATGAAGACTCATCTGGTAAGAGAGATTCTAATAATTAGATAAAGTACATTTTTTTTCTGTCAGCCTAAGGCTCATACAGTAGATTTGTGATGTCCTTTTCTGAGGTATGAATCTGACTGACAGAGAGTGGCTGAGCACCCTCACTTGAGGGACTGCCTTTTCCTCTGGTTTAGATCTTTATCCATTTGAAAAGTCATCAAAAACTCCCACTCTGAGTTGTCCTACTGAGTTTCCCGTTTTTCGTTTCTCTCTGTGCAGCCGCTGCTCGTTATGAAGAGGGAGAATCTGAAGCCGAGAGCATTACTTCCTTCATGGACACTTCTAATCCTCTTTATCAGCTTTATGATACAGTTAGAAGTTGCCGAAATAATCAGGGCCAGCTCATATCTGAACCCTTTTTCCACTTGCCCTCCAAGAAAAAGTATCCTGATTATTATCAGCAAATTAAAACACCTATTTCATTGCAGCAGATCAGGTAAGAAAGCAGAATGCAAACTACATCTGTCCTCTACGTTTGATTGCTCTTGTTTCAACTCCGCCTGCACCAGTCTTTTGATCATCTCTTATAGATGGCTGCCATTTGGTTTGTTTTCCATGGAGTTTCATTTGTAATGTGGCTTAAAGATTGCCATATCAATAATTCTGAAGGCTGGGGGGGGGGGCGCAGCAGAGATGAAAGCTTCTGCAGTACCCCCCTTATTCTTTTTTCTTGATCCTGATGGCTTGGTTGCCTCACTGCCATGTTTTTTTAATTAATAGTCTTCAGCAATTTGAATTGTAGAAAGATATTTGTAATTACGTTCCTTTTGTCTTGGTCACAGTAAAACTGAGAATAATTATTCATGATGTAGCTAGTCTGGACTGAAGTTGGCAGTACACTCTTCAGAGTGCAGCTGTCACATCAAAAACCTGAGCAGTCCAAGTTAAGTTACTGTGATGGATATGTGCCAGGGTCCTGAGCGTTTTAACAGACCTTAATGGCACTGACCAGACTGGGGCTCCAGTGCCTGCCTGAGCTATGCTGCAGGGCTGCTGGTCCTTCAGAGAGTGAGGACTGGGTGCTAACACTGTTCTTGTGTTTGTAATCCACGCTGATAATGGGTCTAAATTTTAGTTTTCCCATAATATGATCTGCTAGACTTGGTGTAATTGTGAGTAAGCAGTGTCTTTGTTAAATGAGAAAGAAACTAAGCTGGTTTTGTGGGTTTTGTTTGTTTGGGTTTTTGGCGGGGGAGGGAAGGCAGTTGGGTTTTGGGGTTTTTTTCCTTTTTTTTCTAACCTGTCAGAGGGTGTTTTGCATGTGCTGGGGAACAAGTATGGAGCTGCCACACTGGTTATCTATCCTTCAGCAGCTTAAAAGCATTTTTTTCTTATGTCTTAGGACAGCTTTTGGCTTGGCAAAGAAAGTGTCTTGAACAAAGCACAAAATGTACTTGATGGAGGGAAAAAAAAAAAGGTGAAATTGAGAAGAATCAGTGACAGTTGTCAGGAAGCTTTTTGTCTGAATGTACCAAAGAAAATTGGTTCAAATTATGTATAAACAGATCTAATTGGGAGAGACCTTCCATTAAAAATATACTTGATACCAGTCATAGGACACTTAATTTGCCATAGGGAAGCAGCTGTGTTTCTGCTTTCCCTTCCAGTGTAGTCAGGTTGCATCTGGCTATGTGAGCAGTACAGAAACTCCATGCAAATGTATGAAGAACTGTAGGGTGGTGGTGGGGAAATACTTATTGCCTGAGCGCTTAGAAAATAAAAAGGGCAGTCTCTTTAGAAATGAGTGTTTGTAGTTCGCAAGTTCAAGTATAGCATTTGTAACAGGCCAACTTTTTTAGCAATGTTTGAAATTATGGTTTGTGTTTTTTGGTGGTGGTGAGACTTCTTGTGTTTTGTGGGTTTGGGGCTTTTTAAGATGTACATACAAAGAGTATATCTTGTGTTCACAGATGGGGACAGAAAAGTTAATTGTCCTAGTGAAAAGTTGAAGGTG
>NW_009915721.1:0-17377 GCF_000696875.1 Nestor notabilis | reverse complement strand
GTTGTGGGAGTAAAGCCTGCCATTCCTGCCTCCACTTTGGCATCTGGCTACCTAGGCTATCCTCCTAGAGTGCACTGTGAAATGTGTGGCCGTTGCAAATGTTACAGGTAGTCATATATTTTAGGAGTTTTTGTGTGTGTTAACTGCAGGAAAAGCCTTGCAAAATAGTGTGTAATTTCTAGAGAGAGAGAATGACTAAGTTTTGTTTTAATGAGATGTTCATTATACCTATCCCAGCCTCTATATCACTTTATGAGCATTATAATCCTCAGTCATTTGAGCTGAGTGCAGATCCCAAGGTGTTCCTGATTGTGGGATGTAATCCTGCTGATGGCTTTAGTTTTCTGCTAGTTTCCTCTTGACTTGCTCTTTACAGAATGTCAGAATAGCTGAGGTCGGAAGGGAGACCATCCTGTCCAACCCCTGGCTATAGCAGGGTCACCCAGAGCCAGTTGCCCAGGACTGAATCCAGTCAGGTTTGAATATTTCCAGAGACAGAGACTCCACAACCTCCCTGGGAACCAGCCTCACAGTACCCTTGTGTTCAGATGAAATTTCATGTGTTTCAAGCTGTTCCTGTTACCACTTGCCTTGCTGAGATGAGTAGAACAAGAGTAGCCCTTTTAAAATGAAAGGCATGACACTCCTGAGGGCTGTGACTTCCAGGTATGGTTTGGAGGTTAATGTGCAAACTTCACATTGCTGGTAAAAAGTCATTCTGTAATTACAAGTGACCAGAGGAATAGCTGGGAAATAATGCAGGAGAATGTGTTCCGTTACCCGGTACTCGAGTGCTAGACCCTGGCACTTTTCCAGGAACTGCATTCCTAATTAAATTTTACAACATTGGTAACTATGATCCCTAAGGCAAGTGGATCAGGCTTTTCTACCCAAAGAGGGAAGCGGTCCAGGGAGATTCCCTGGCAGCAGTTCTCTCCTGAACATGTGTGAGAGTGGTGTGGGTGTATGGGCACTAAAATCAGTGTCTTCGTTGGCACACCCTGGTGTCTTGAGCTCCAGGAACCTGGGGTTATAGTTTATGTTTAAAATAGTGCCTGGATCTAATATAAACCACAGATGGTTTTGTGTGATGTCTACTATCTGAGGATTTAAAATGCATTTTTCTTATGAATGTGCATCCTTTTGGACAATGGTCTGCGACACAGAAATCTAAACATTACATTTCACTGCACTGGCGTGTGTTGAGGTTCTCCTAGAACTGTGAGATTTGTGGTGGGTCTTACTGCCTTTGGATTAATTATTTGAGTTGAATTGTACCAAATACGAACATGCTTTGTGTTATAATTTTGCAAGTATTTGTGAATAAAGGAGTGGAACTTGATTGAAGTAATGGAGACTGCTCTCGGGACTAAAGCACATTAAGATTTTATTATTACATTGACTTTTGAAAAATAATATGACATTGTGTTTCATGTGTTTGTGAATGAGCCAGTTGGAAAAGTATGCTCTACAGAAAAAAAAAAGTCTTTCTAATGTTAAGAATACCCTGTAAATTTTCCCTTCATCTGAGATTTAGCAGTTTTTTCATTCCTTTCACTTAATAGAGTTTCGTATTTGTTGAATATTGTACATTGTTTAGATCTTCTGTCTGTGTAACCAATTTTCCTACCTTTGCAAGTGCTTTCAATGCATATTGTACTTCAGGCCTGTATAAAATCACAGTTTCAAGTAAACAAGGTTCCCAACTTACTTTATAAGATGACAACTGTCATCCCTCAATAGGACATCTATCGAATGCCATCTTGGTTGTGTGCATTCTTTGTTACTGTTTGTTGGGTTCTTTTTTTTCCTAAAAAGGCAGGGTTAGTGCTTTACAATTTCTAAGTAAAAGAAATCAAGTTACATTATAACTGGTTTTAGCCATGTGCTGCTATTTTTTTTTTTTCCTAGGAATTTTTTAGGCATAGTGTGTGTCTAATGAGATGGATCTTTTGATTATGTGGGGGGAATATCTCTCTTGTCTTCAGTTCTTTCAAATATTCCATTTGAAAGGGCTGATGAGTTTCCAGTAGACCTTTTTGGGAGTTGAGTGCCAGCTTTCTCTATGGGGTTTATTATTCTGATTGTGACCAAATTAAATGTCATGCCAGTGTTGGTTTTGCTTAATAGCCTTATGAAACTGTAGCATACCTTATAAACTATTATTTTTTCCTCATTTTGCAAAGGTTGTTTTGTTTAAAATTCTGTTTTTCCAAGTTTTACTCATGCTTTACAATTGTATCCCTGTCAATCATTTCACAGAAATTTCTCTTGGTTTCTAGTGTATAAGTTTAACTTGTATTATGTTGGCAGAGACTTCCTGTAGAGCCATAAATTTGGTTAGTTTTAGCCTCGCTTTGTGAAATGAACTGATGATTATAAAATTCTTTCCTTCCAAGATGGGCGAGATGGCTTTTTAAAATTTATTGTGAAGCTGCATTTCATACTCTAAATCCAGAAAAGACACAATACTGGAGTTCTGCTGAGTTTGAGTATAATTAAAACTGTTCAAAGTACTTCTCTGAATAACCCTCATAATTAATCATCCTGTTGTTTGCTGAAAAGGATGGTAAGATAGGAAGTTGGTTATAGACTTAGAACAGGGTTATTTCTGTGCCTGTACATTTTTCATTCTTCATATATGTGGCTGGAAGTTGTCTGCCTTTCTGAACTATATGGGCCAAGTCTGGATTTTTACTTTTGTTGTCAGACCTTTCACGAGTACAAATGTGAGAATATAGGTTGTTTGCTTAGAATCAGATGTCTGCACCTTGATTATTTGGTTGTGAATAAACAAATGCTGATAGAAGCAAGATTTTATTTGAGAGTAAGGTGTAATTTGAATTATCATCTTTTTAAGGCAGTGTTTCCTCTTCCTCTTGTCTTCTGGCTCTAGGTTAAGATTTAAAGGAGTAAGATAAAATTAAGCTGCTTTTCTTCACTTGTGAGCTACTGTCAGGGCTGCACCTTCTCCATGAGCTTAAAGATTTTTCTACAGGACCATGAGAGAGCAGGGAATTGGTGCACACAGAATGGTATACTTAAGACTAATGGCAGTTTCATATACTTTTTCTGCTTTTTGGTGCTTCAGGGTTAGACTGCTGCGTTGCAATATGTGTAGGTCACTGCCTAAATACACACAGATGAAGCTAGTGTGGGATACCAAGGCTGTGTGGAGTACGTGTTATATTTTTAGATGAAGCATGTGACAGTGGTGTTCTGGGATCTGCATGAGCTGCCTCTCTGTCTGTGGGAGCAGGACCAAAGCAAGTCCCAGATTTGTTAGTGTCAAGTGGCTTGGGAGATCTGCTCATATGAAGAGTCAGCAGTTCATGAAATTGTGCAGGACCAATTTAGAATTCCCTTTTTTGTAAAAAGAAAACTGTTGCAGGTGGGATATGTTCCCTAGGAAACGCTATCGCCTTGCTTGTTCTGCGTGCAGCTTGCTTTGAAGTTGTTCTGCTTTGAAGGATATGGCAAATTCCCTCTTTTCTCGGTTTGAGAAAACTGGCACCCAAACATACAGAGTTTGATTGATCAGGATATGTTAACTAATCAGCAAATCTGGTTTATAGTGTCATGCTGACAGTGTTACTTCATAGATTCTGAATTTACAGGGGATAAGGATAAAGTTGTCTGTTGTCGTTAGTATCTCAGGAGGATGGTCATTACTGCTGAGATTTTTAGTCAGTGTAATCCTAGACTTTCAGTGATTATTTAAGGGCAACTTTGAGATGGGTACAGAAAAGCTCCACATAAAGAGTAGTAGTACCAAGTGATAGTAAGGAGAAACAGTTTGAATTGATGTCATGGTTTAAGCAGGACAATTGAAGAAGTGGTACTTCAGTTAAGATGTAGTCCTTCAGCTTACTGTTTCTGGAAGCTGAATGCAGACATCATGGAACAGCAGTCAAAATTTGAACTTGCCATTCTGTAATTCTAATTTAGTGAATTAGTTGGAAGAGTAGAAACTTGCAGTTTTTCTTTTTCCTGCTGTCCAGTCTGTCAAAACTTATTTTAGTTTGGAAGAAGGCAAACTAACTGCCAGAGTTGCACAAGAATGTTTGTAAACGATGCAATACTAATATTGAAACAAACTTTGAGCCAGGACTTGAAAAGCAAGAATGTTGCATGCAGACTTGCTTACTTGCAAGAGCATGAACTGTTGAGTAGATCTTGAGAGGACTTTATTCCAGCTTGATTGTTCGGATTTCTGGAGCATGAATCCTTCCTTGTCCTTCAACACTTGTCTTTATCAGTAGAAGGCACTGAGACATTTTGGACATTTATCTGGAGTATTTAATAGCCAAATCTAAGGCAGTTGTGGTACTCTTCACTTTAAAGCCTTAATTAAAGCCTAATTCTACAAATTTGTCAGCGTTAAGTTATCACTTGGAAACAAATGATGCTAATGCTGTCTACATCCAAGGGGAGATTAAAGTCTGTTGGTCAGCATTTCTCTGCAGTGATAACTAATAACACCAGTAAACAAGGAAATTACTGCTTGTTTATACTGCTTGTTTATACCCGTGTGCCTTGACAAATTAGAATGTTCTTAAATAAATCTGTTTTGAAAAAAAAAAAACCAAACAAAAAACCCGCCTCACTTTTGGTGGTTTGGGTAAATATGAGCTTATTATTTAGGGGTTTTAATTCAAGTTTTTTAAGCCTTTCTATTCCATGTTTCCTTGAGCATTCTCTTAATGATGTGTTAGTTTTTGTAACACCAAGTGTTTGTGTGTTAAAGTCCTGTAATTGCTTGTCAATATTTTTGTTAGACTACAAGAATTAATTGCATGCATTTTACTCTATAGATTTTGCTTTCTCTACTAGAGTGTGTTCGGGTTAGCCTGAGGTGTAAGGTGGCCTGTAGTATTTGTTACCAGACAGTGGCAAGAGCATGAGGTAGACTCAGTGCTTACATCCTTAGTATTTCTGAGCCTATACATCATATACTAGTGTTTTAGGGCAAAATAATCCTGAGCTTAGTGGGATTTTAATTTGGATTTTGATCTTTTAATACCAGTCACATATTCCTTAACATGTATGCAAATACTTGTTGCTAGAGTGTTACAAGATAGAAATTGAGGCTATTTATTTGAAACTCAAACTCTTTTGTTTTTGAGGGTCTGTTTGGGGTTTTTTATTACTGTCTTTTTTATTAATCTAATGAAAACTATATTGGTAACTGTCCTATTTTTTGGAATTGCAGAGTGAGTGAGGTCGATAAAACTTTCTGATTATCTGTTGCTGCAGTTGCAAACATTAAAAATAATCTAAAATATAATGCATAAAGACTTGGAAGCTACTGATGTCTTAAAGTCTTCAGAGAGATACATGAACCTACAATGGTTTGTTTTAAATGAGAATAGCAACAACTCATTTTCTCCACATCTTAGATTTAGGGTATTGTCCAAATTTGTTTTCTGCTTTTCTCATAGTCATTGAGGACATACTAGTTCTTCAGATCTGAAAGAAATGAAAAAGCAATACACTACGTTTCAGTGAGGCACACACAACAGCCATCCTAGCAGCATGCAGTTAGTTGGACATGTACTGACTGCAAAATGCATTTCCACCAGGTCAGCTTTATAGACACATGTGCACTTCTCGGTAGTTTTTTTAGCTGTTTCAGCTTTGTGCCACATTTAATCCAACTGTGACCTCCTCACCCTTGGCTGGCCAGTGGAGAGTCCTGTCTAACACAAGTTGAGCAGTGTTACTCTTGGTTCGCTGTTTCAGCTGCGAGGTCACATTGACAGGCAAGGCTTGGGATTAAAATAAACTATATTAAGTTTATTTTGTGGTAGTGCTTATCCTCCATCAGGCAGGTTCACTTTCAGCTGGGTGCTATAAAAACCAGACTAGGTTTGAAGGTGGTGTGTAACCGGTGTTTGTGACAGGCGGGTGAGGAAGGAGATGTGAAAGAGGGTGATTATGTTTTGCAATTGTGATAGGGTTTGGTTTTAATGTTGTTGCAGACTTCTGTTTTCTGTTGTGTTTAATGAGGTATTGGAAGGTTTAAAAAAGTTGGCTAGAACTTTCACCACTTGTGCAAGGAAATAGAAGAAAACACATTAAGTTATTGGCAAACTTAGTGCACTGATTCATCTGTTTAGCACATGAAAAATGGTAAATTTTTGTCATTAGTCTTTTTCTAACTGTTTTCACATGAAGTGCACTTTACAGGTAGCACCAGTAAACAATCAGGTGATTTTAAGAGAGGGCAAAAATTGGAGTGGGTTAACATGAGAGGTGTTGGGCACTTTTGGCTATCACTGAGGATGAGTGGAATTGATGTGTAGAGAAGGCAGCATTGGTGGGTGTGCAGAGCTAACCCGTCACATCAACATCATACCCAGGCCCTGCAGTTCACAGCTGAGGGGTACTGGAACGGTCTCAGCGGGTTGTGCTTCAGCCTTATCTGTACCGCATCTCCTCTGAGTATGAAAACAGGACTTCAGTCTGCACAACTTTCAAGAGGACAGCTTTCAGAATTATTAAAACCATTCTTAAAGAGGAGATATGTTTCTCTAATATAGTTACAAGCAGAAGATATTACTGCAGCATCAGAAAAAGAAAACACATTCCTGTAATTAGAGCTCTTTGGGTATTGATTTATTGTGAAAATAAAGATGTTAAAGACCTGTTTTGCAGTGTGTAACTTGTGAGATGTGTGATTGGTATTTCTCTTTTGCAGAACCAAACTGAAGAACCATGAATATGAAACTTTAGATCAGTTGGAGGCTGATCTGAATTTGATGTTTGAAAATGCCAAGCGGTACAATGTTCCCAATTCTGCCATCTATAAAAGAGTACTGAAAATGCAGCAGGTTATGCAGGTATGTAGAGTAGAACAATCAAAAGGATATAACTTCACGTGTGAATTTATTTACCTAATGAATATTTTTCCCAAATGATTTTGAACTAGACCTGTATTTGCAGTAGTATTTTTTAGCTTAGGGGAAGTATAGGAATGAGAGCATCATAGAATGATTTTTCTTCAGGTAAGTGCTGCAGTCTGAAACGGCATTGTTTCCACACTGGTTGCTCAAATTTTTTTCTGACGGTTAAAAAGAATTACACTGCTGTTTTTTGTCAGCCAACTTTATATTAAGTAAATCACTGGAAATACTTTGGACGGTGGTTTAGTCTCAAAACCTGTAGTTGCATCTTTTTTGTGTATCTGATCTATTCTGATGTTTAATACTGTGCTGGAAATGTCTGGCAGTGAGTTTGGCTTCAGAGATTTGTTCTTTTTTCAGGCAAAGAAGAAGGAGCTTGCTAGGAGAGATGACATTGAGGATGGGGACAGTATGATTTCTTCTGCTACATCTGACACTGGAAGCTCAAAAAGGAAAAGGTGTGCACTTCTGTAGTTCCTGCAGACCATGACATTGCTATAGCTTTTATTTGTTAAAGAGAATATTAAACAATGTTTTCTAGCATTTGTGTAAGGATTTATAATTCTGAAAACATCATTAAGTATTGTTTCAAGTTAATTCAAAACTATTTGCCGACTTTATTTTCCGTTTTTTGGGCTATTAATTAGTTGGCAGTTGTCAACACAACTTCAGTGCAGCACATGGCATGGACACTGTAGTTGCACTGAATTAAGTAATTTTGCCAGTGCATATCAGGATTTTTATTTGTGTGTTACCTTTTATAGCCTGGTGTGTGGACTGTCTTCACAGGTTGTTAGCAGCTATTGCTTCTTTTCTACTACTTCTCCAATACATGACTATGTGGTTTGGGTAGCAATTTCAGAATATAATAATCAGAGTTAACACTGTAGCTGAATAATTTTTTTTTAATTTTATAGTATTAGTCTACAAATATTTTTGTATGGTGAGGTTTCCTGGCACAAACATTTTCATTTTGGATGAACTCTGCTTGGAGAGTTGTCATCATTAATGCTAAGGGACTGCTCTGCTCTCTGTTCTGAATTTACACTCTTCTGTTACTTACCTGTAAATAGCTATGCCAAAGAGGGTATTTGACAAATAGATAAACTGATAATAGGTTGATTATTCCGGATACTGTAACGTAAACAAAATTCACCGTGATTTAAAATATACTTTTTAGTGAGCAATAATGGTGGTTTATGGAAAGTATTCTTTAAAAGTGAAAGCTGTTGTGTAATTAATGCTAGTGATGCATTTCAGTCTGAGGGATCGTTTCTCTAGTCTGCCTCATGGTATCGTTTGAAATAAGTTCTAACTGCTGATAATATTGCAATAGTAGCAACTGCCAGCGTAAAACTGTAATTTCAACATCTTTCTTTGTTGTAGCTTTTTTTGGTGAACCTTCAGCTTTCTGTATTTTTAGTTCTTTGTTTTATCAAAGTAACAGCAGTTGTGGGGGGAAGAAGGGAATAAAATAGACCATCAGCAAAGATTCACTTAAGAGCAGTCAAGTAAGTGCAACAATGTGTGTTCGTAAAAAGTCTGCAGAGAGAAAATGTTAACATGGATTTAGGAGGTGGTACAGTCTAGGGATGATAGGAAGAAGAAATGTGGAATGGTAAGACAGACTACAGTACCAAATGAATATCAGGTAGGAACAAATTGCCAAAAAGTGGCTAGTTTTGTGATCTTCAGATTCAAAGAGGTGTACTAACCCAGTCAAGCAAGTCAAACTGACATCAGTGTCCTTTTAACCTTTGTTGCTTTTGATCATCTTGTGCAAGAGAATACTGAAATGCTTTAAAGAAAAAATCTGTCAGGTCTTGTCATCTAAGAACAGTAAAAAAGAAAGAGTAGTGCTCACAGATATGGGAAATCAAAATCATTTTATTTTCTTCATGCATAAGGAGAACATGAATATGCTTTTGATGTTGTTAGTTCAGTGTTTGTCATTACTTTCACTTGCTGAAAGATAGGAAATAAAAGAAGATTGTAAATGCTGTGATAGCAGAAGTGAAACACTGAGAGGAATTCCTAAATGTTGCTGAAAAAGGCAACTAATAACTCAGGCAAAATGTGTCCCATTGGGAAGTAATAGTGACACAGAAGGAAGTTACCTGGATGTACCCTTTTATGTGTCAGATGCATGGCCTTTTACTATTTCTGCTTTGGTTTTGCTTTACCTACTTTCATTGAGCTAAATGTTAAAATTTGGAAGTGTGCTAAAATGTGGAATTCAGAAGCATGTCTTTGTCTTGGCATTGCTCATCTGCGAGTGTGAACCACTAACTGATATTTTCAGCACTGAAGATAATGCAGGAAAAAAGTTTTTAACCTATAGAAGATATATTTTGAATTTTCTCACATAATGTGACATTAATTTTCAGGAGTTATATTGCTGACCTTGCCAAGGAGCAAGAGGTATCTGAGGCATGATGCTGTGCTGGATTTCACATATTTTAAATGTAGGAGGAAAAGATCCAGATGATGGAAAATCTGTGATGCTGTCTGGTTTCTAGCAAGTTGTACAGTGATGTTTTGCACATTCTGCAGATGAAGATAGTTTTTGATGATGTCATCATTTTTACAGATAGTATAGTCAAAGTTCTAACTACTTGAGTAAAAGTAAGAGAGATTGAAATTTGGAAGCTGGTTTAAAAGTGCTTTGTAGAGAGTGCATTTCCAGGAGTGCCACAGTGTCTGAGCTTAGACATTATTAACGTAAGTTTTCCTCTCGCTTATCTGATTTGCTTGTAGATCATGTAGTGTATCTACAGGGAGCCACACATAACTGTTTTTCCTTATAAGCTGTGTCTTGGGTGTGCTGCCAGATTTCTTGAGACAACCATAATAGCTACACAGGACTATAAGATTTGTGTACATGGCCATTTTCTACTTGGGTTTGCAGTTTTGGCAAGCTTTGGTAAACTTTATTGTCTTGTAACTTCATTTGACTGGGATTGACAGATGTTTAAGCAATTCAGACCCTTCTTTATACTACATTCTTGATGTTCTTATTTTCTTGTAACTGGTACTGAAGAAGATACAGAATAACTGAGATAAATATCTGAAGTCTTTGATATTCTGCATTCAGCAGAAATAGTCATAAAGATGCTGGCTAAGGGGGTTTTCCTTGATTGCGCTAGATCTCGAGGTCTTGGATGCAGATGCCTAGTCCTGACTGATCTTTTTTCTCTGCAGCTGCAAAGTGATTAGAGTTCTTTTTGACCTTTGCACATTTGAAAACTACTTATTTTTCTATTCTTTAGAACACTCAACATGATTGAGAGAAAAATCCTATTTTAAAGTTGGTTTCCTCTTTATTTAGTGCGCTGCTGGTTATGATGCTGTCGTTATTTACAAATGGACTAATGTTTCTAGTACATTGTCTTGATGTTGAACATCTTGTGTGGTGCTTGTGGTTGTTTTTTCATGGTAGAGGATAACGTCATTTTGATATTAACATTGGAAGTGGGGAAAGCATTTTTTCTTTTCATTTTTGTTCTTCTCCTTAACCTAACAGTAAAAAGAATATCCGAAAGCAACGAATGAAGATTTTATACAATGCAGTTCTGGAAGCTCGAGAACCAGGCACAGGCAGACGGCTCTGTGATCTGTTCATGGTTAAGCCATCCAAAAAGGACTATCCAGACTATTATAAAATTATCTTGGAGCCAATGGACTTGAAAATGATAGAACACAACATCCGCAATGATAAGTATGTAGGGGAAGAAGCCATGATTGAAGACATGAAGCTCATGTTCCGAAATGCAAGGCATTATAATGAGGAAGGCTCCCAGGTACTGTTTTGATCCTGCAGTCACTCTTACCTCTGCTTCTTTGCAGACATATAAGTTATGGTAGGATGGTTTAGCTTTGACTGTTACTCACATTATTTATGCTATTGTTCATTGAACTAAAATAGAAATACGACTTTCTTTCTGCTGATGTTTTAAATTCTCTGTCTATAGTTGGATAAATGTGAAATGCAGCAGGCTCCCTTGCAAAGGTTAGATTTATTTCCCGTTAGCTAAACTCTCCACTACAAAGAATGTCAGCTGAATGTTTCCTAGTATGGTTTAAAAAAATAATCCAGTTACTATGTTATCATTATTCATCCTCAGTTAATCACAGGAAGATATTTGCACAGTGAGTAATCATCAGCATATGTTTTGGAGCTCAGAACCACTGAGAAGGGATGTCTTAGTTAGAAAGAAACCATCTTTGATTTTGTAAGGTGGAGAGTGTGGGAGAGATCAGGCTTAGAAGACCTGACTTGTTGAGTCTAGCCAAAGGAGTCTGAAAAGAATATGCTTTTCATTTACAAATAGACTGTAGGGTATGTCTATATTGTGATGTTTCTCAGCCAGCAAGCATGACGTGTTGGAACAGAGTGGTGGTAAGAAACCTCCAGCTATTTCTAATAAGAAACTTGATCAGCTACTGTAAAGGACTTTATGATGAGGTTGCATTCACTGGGATTGGATTTGAAGGCCCAGGAGTACTGTTCTAGTCCATTCTACCCTGTTGGAATCACGATTGCTCAGCAGAACGGTTTGATGAGAAGGTTGATAAGACAACTGCGCCTTGCTGTTTTATAGTCTTTGGAATAGAAATGCGGCTCAATTGGATAATTTATTCAAGATTTATATCTCCCTGATTTAGATTGTCTTGATTAGTTCTGCTTACCTGCATAAGTCTATTAAAGGTGTACATTTGACAAATAAACCCTTCTTTTTTAATCAAGTATTTGGTTTTGCTTTCAGCCTTTTCAAACTAACATGTAAATGTTTCTTGGGGGCTAGTTCTAAACTAGTTTAAACACAGTAAATCTTGTTTTGTTTTGGTTTGGTTTTTGATTACTTTACTGATTAATAGGTATACAATGATGCCCATATGCTGGAAAAGATCCTTAAAGAAAAGAGGAAAGAACTGGGACCCCTAGCTGAAGATGATGATGTTGCATCCCCTAAACTAAAGCTAAGTAAGGCATCCTTGTACATTGCTATGTCTCAGTTCAACACTTCTGAATACCCAGCAATAGAGATTAATGTATTTTCCCTTTAGAATAGAAGATGCGACCTGCAAATTTACACTGACATGCAAAGTAGAATTGTATTTTCAGAATCATGACAGCGATGATGTATTTGCGTGTGTATATAATAGAACTTAGTTGTTACGTATAGCATTTTCTAAGAAAAGTAACTGGGAATGAAGAAAGAATACTTAAGAGTGGTTGGAATGGCTGGCATTTAGTCATGTGGTGTCATCCAAATGTTAGATGCTGCATTACATGGTCAGTAAAACTTCATTAGCACAGTGTGCTGGTGGGATTGCTTACAAGTAAGGTGCTTCTCAGACGGAGTAAAACTCTTCATTTCCCTGGTCAAATATCTGGCTTTTGCACAGAACCATAAAAGAAATGTGAGTTTTATTAGAAAATTATAGAAAAACATGAAAAACACAGAAATTTCCAACAACGTCTGTTCCTAGAGCTGTTACTCTTACAAACTAGACTTGCTACTACTCAAATCTTACGTACCCTTAAAATGTGTTCAAAACTGAGCAAACTGAGAAGGATAAAATTGCACAGAAAGGCTTAAATAAAATAACTCCACAGAGTCTTCTTGAAAATAGAAATGTGTGGCTCTGAGGTAAGGTACAGGTACTAGAGAATTCACAGGCAGAGACCATGCAGTACCATAACAGAGATCCTGAATTAATCAAAAAGATACTCTGATTAATAATCCCATGGGAGGCCTTATTTTACATTTTACCTGTAATAATCCTCTTTAAATTGGCATAAACCTGTCCTAAAGGAATCTGATACTATTTAGAATGCTTAATTTTAGTGGTAGCAAAAACCCTGTGATGACTAGATTTTAACGGCTGTAGAGAGAAATTCATTTAGAGCTAGTAAGACCAAACTGAATGTAGAGGAGTCATTAATAACATTAGGTAGGAAAAGAAGCTTTCTGTGCTTAAGTCTGAAAAGACCTTCAACATAGTAACACATGATTCTGAGGTTGCCAAAAATAACATTGAAAAAAATATTCATACAATTACGAGAAATAAAGGAAGCTGCAACCTGGGATGGGCTCCGTGTCATGGCTCTTCTGCTCATCCCTTAAAGTGGTTCTTCAATAAGCAATTCTCCAGTGGAAAGGAGATGGAAGCTCTGGGTTTGTAATGATTCTTCCCCTCCCACCCCTTTCTGTCTGCTTAGGTAGAAAAAGTGGCATTTCTCCAAAAAAATCAAAATACATGACTCCAATGCAACAGAAATTGAACGAGGTTTATGAAGCAGTGAAGAATTACACGGATAAACGAGGCCGGCGACTGAGTGCCATCTTCTTGAGGCTGCCATCTCGGTCTGAACTTCCTGACTACTATGTAACCATTAAAAAGCCCGTTGACATGGAGAAGATCAGAAGTCATATGATGGCAAATAAATACCAGGATATTGATTCCATGGTAGAGGACTTTGTAATGATGTTCAATAATGCTTGCACATATAATGAGCCAGAATCTTTAATTTATAAAGATGCCTTGGTCCTGCATAAAGTTCTGCTTGAAACTCGGAGAGAAATAGAAGGAGATGAGGATTCTCATGTGCCCAATGTCACTTTGCTAATTCAGGAACTTATCCATAACCTTTTTGTATCTGTTATGAGCCACCAGGATGATGAGGGTAGATGCTACAGTGACTCCTTAGCTGATATTCGTGCTGTGGATCTCAACTTCCCAAATAAACCTCCTCTGACTTTTGATATTATCCGAAAAAATGTTGAAAATAATCGCTATAGGAGATTGGACTTGTTCCAGGAGAATATGTTTGAGGTACTGGAGAGGGCAAGGAGAATGAACAGGTGAGTGAAGCCCTATTTTTCAGGCCCTTTGTCTTAACACATGAGTTTTATGTGTTAACATTAGGCAAAGGCTGAAGTTTTTTTAAAGTGGTTTTTTTCCTTGATATGGGTGTTTAGAAAACGAAATCTCAAAAACTGTATCAGATCAGCAGCAGAATGTATGCTTTCATTTAAAAAACAAGGAAAAAGTTAGGTTTCTGTCCTGAGAGAATTTTTATGTTAATCTTCCAGAGGCACACCTCATGAAAACCAGGTTTGTGCTAATTTTCAGATTGAAAAATGAAGAGGAGGAGCTGTTCACTGACTGCTTGACTAGTGAATTACTCTTTTGGAGCAATCAGAGTTGAATGAGTTATAGTAATATTGTGCAAAAACTATGAGCACTTGCAGCTTACTGCAGTGTTTTACTTGAATTAGGTAGGATACTTGGGGATGTGCAGTTGAGATATTGACTCTGAAGGCGGGGGCATAAACAATCATATTAAAACATCTACCAACAGGACCATGGGTAATTAAGTCAGTTTTGTTAATAATACTGTTATTATTTAAGTTTTAAGAAGTTAACAAATTGTAGAGATCCAGTGGCGAGCAGGTTTTTTTTGTTGCAACTAGTTACCTTTGATTTTTCTGGTGTTTCAGGACTGGTGTATACATTAAATACTGTTTTGGGTAAACTTTAATACAAACTGGCAGCAGAGTAGCAGGTGGAGCATGACTTGCCAGTGTCTACTGCTGCTTATACTAAGCAAACACAAAAATGGATCGGTAGTGTGAAGCTTTAGTTTTATCACCAAGTGTGGCAATTGATGGCTCAGTGTTTAGGATCCTGTTTGAGTCTGCATAAACTGTATTTCTGCCTTGTTGTACGTATTTTTGTACAGGACTGATTCGGAGATTTACGAGGATGCAGTCGAACTTCAGCAGTTCTTTATTAAAATTCGAGATGAACTTTGTAAGAATGGAGAAATTCTTCTGTCACCCGCTCTCAGCTATACCACCAAGCATCTTCACAATGATGTAGAAAAGGAAAAGAAGGAAAAGCTGCCCAAAGAAATAGAGGAGGATAAGCTCAAAAGAGAGGAGGAGAAGAGAGGTAGCTACTTACTTTTCATTAATTTTAAATGCATTCATTGAAAAATGTACCTGTGGATATGATGTATGCTGTGCTGTTGCTACAGCTTCGCCTCCTGAAGGAACCTTAACAGTCTGGTTGTCTGCCAAGGATCTTGTAATTTAAAGTTACAGAAGATTTATTTTGTTTTGATCATTATCAGCCAGGCCAGATGGCTTTAAGGAAAGAGGTATATGTAGATACTAACTGTATGTAAACTCTAATCGGAACACATTGGAGTACAGTAGTCTTATTTGAAGGATATTGTAAAAGAAAACAATAGTTTTTTGCTACAGCTTTCTGCTGATCTTAAACTTAGCAATGACTGTTCCAGTTGATCTTTAAGTCATTTCTTTTTTGGCAAATACTGGGGGATTTTTATGTGCTGATGGTGTTGTCCGTGATCATGCTTTTTAACACTGCTAAAGAAATGGTATTTAAGTAAGTCTTTTGCATTACTTACTTGGCAAGTATGAGTGCGAAGAGGAACGGGCTTGCACTATTTTGCAGGGCAGGAAACCTACTGTGAAGGTCCTTTGTGTTTCACTCTTCCTGGCTGTTAGTGTCAGTATAATGGTTATAGAGCACGTCTAGGGGAATGGATAAAGCTCTCTAATTGCTCCTTTCCACAGATGGGAGCAGAGCTGTCAGCTCTTTGTCCTTAAATTGTCTTTCTAACATGGTTCATCTTCCCACATAGCACTAATGTCAGCAGCTGTGAAGTCTGGTTGCTCCAACTAGGCTGAGTATTATAAGGGGACAAGAGCTGTGATGCCTTTTTTTTTTGTCTTCCTCTGAGAGCTGAAAACCCCAAAGGAAGCAAAAGGTGCCATTCTGAAGGCTTCAGAGCTCAGGGCTGTTACTGAGTTTCTCTTATCCAGTTGGGAAGGCTCAAAAAAATTCAACTGAAGAAGGGAAACCCACCCTTGAGCAGCACCAGTAGCAGAAAGGCTAGCAGCACAAAACATACTTAAACTTGTCTTCATGCTGAAAGTCAATGACAGAGGGACATATCAGGTATCGTGGTACTTCTGCACTCGGGAGGGCATGAGGGGATTCGTATCAGTAATCTTGGCTAACATGGAAATGTGGCATTACTAACATCTGTTTTTCCCTTCTTGAAATAAGAAGCTGAAAAAAGTGAAGATTCTTCTGGATCAGCTGGGCTGTCAAGCTTGCATCGGACCTACAGCCAGGATTGCAGCTTCAAGAACAGCATGTACCATGTAGGAGATTATGTGTATGTGGAGCCTGCTGAAGCCAACTTGCAACCTCACATAGTCTGTATTGAGAGGCTGTGGGAAGACTCAGCTGGTAAGGATGTCTTTGCTATAGGAAAACAATATGGTGAAAGTTCCTATTGCTATTTAAAACTTCCAGTTTGAGCTTTTTCTGTGCAGAAGTATGTGTGGAATGGCGAGTATTTTTCATGTTTCTGAGTTGCTTTGTTCCAAAGAATATTACAAATATAAAGTTCTTGGATCAGCACATGCTTTTTTTGTTGTTCATCTCTACCTACCTTTAAATATTACGTGTCCCAGAGAGCAGGGTCTTTGAAGTGGGATGGGCTCCTCGTAATTTAGGTGCAGAACACCACATGGGGGTTTTCTGTGCTGAGAAATTTAAACCAAAGTTGGGCATGTTTAACCACAAATGTTCCACAGAACAGCTCAGTTTCAGAACTTGCCTTTGTTAAATTCCAGAATTGACCTGAGTCTTGCATTTCCTAGGCCAAATCAAGCCATAACAAGTACTGTTTTGGTTTTTTCTCATCAGTGATGCCTTCTGTTCGCAGCAGGTACTTCTCTTAAGTGTAAGGAAGGCTAGAGATACGGCAAGATAAGCATGGTGCACTCTCAGCAATCCTGGAAACTACAGTTGATCAGAACTACAGTGGGGTATAATGCAGTTAACCATTTTGGTTGCACTTTTTTTTAAAGGGATGGAAGGAATGTGCTATAAGGGCAGATCAAAAAGACCATGACTTAAGTTTGGAGGGGAGAAATGTAAGGCAGGATATAATTAAGGTTTGCAAAATTATGAAATGGATAGATAAGCTGAATGCAGAAATACTATTAAACAAATCCACCAATACTAGAGTTAGAGGGCACTCATTGACACTAGTAAATCAGACTGAAACGTGGAAGTGTTTAGCTTTTTAATACAGTGGATAGTGAGCCTCCTGGCTTTCCCAGGAGCTTGTGGAGGCAGATTATATCAGCAGGCTCAAAAAAGGGTGAGACAAGTCTGTCTACAACAGGTCTAAACCAAATAATGAAGGGAATAACCAGCAAATAATAGCATGATAAAGAGAACAGCTCTCTAGCACCCCTGTCATGCTCACTCACTTGGATGCAGTGTGTTTGGGTAGATGGACCAGTTGGATGATTCTTACATTCATTTGCCTGTGATGGAGAAAGGGAATAGCACTTCTAATTCTGGCTCAGTCTACAGATTACAGATTTTCATAGAATCGTAGAATAGTTAGGGTT
>NW_009915720.1:0-33083 GCF_000696875.1 Nestor notabilis | reverse complement strand
ACCCAAACCGTTCTATGATTCTATGATTAATGCACATTCACCCAGCATGACTGTGTTCAACCCTTCTATATGTAATATGTTCCTTCTTTCAACCATAAAGAACTTTCTCAGCTACCATATGATATTTGTGGTTCAAAATTCAAATATGTCTTCATAGTAGGATTGATATTCAAGGCAGTCAGGTACGTGTTCCAGTACTGCTGTTCCACTAGGATCACCTCTTGCATAAAGTATAATACTTCCAGCTTTAGCTATAGCTTAAAAATAAGGTTCAACATATTATCATGTTTAAACATGTGAAATACTACCATTGTCATAGGGTGATGTTCATGGATGTAATCTGTGTACATGTGTACACAAAATGCTTGTATTGCTTGCTTGGGGTCTTGACTGATTACTAGAAAATTCTTGAAAATGCTTTTTCTGTGTTTATCCACTTGTAACAGTTATGCTCTTTTCAGGAAACATGTAAAATAATCGGAGTCTCCTGCAGTTTCCAATGAATAATCAAGGTATCAAATTAAAGTGAATAGCATCTACCCATAACAGCAGGTGCAAAATTGTTAGTAATTATGAATTTCCTGGGTTTAGTAGTGACTATGCATGAATTATGTTGCATTCATTAAAAAAACCATCCAAAGCCTGGTCGATGACAAGAGGAAAAAATATCATCAGACTGTTTCTCCAAAATGAATTAATATTACTGAGATTTGTAAGTGAAGACAGAAGAAAGATGAAGTATTAAATACTCTGCCTATGTGCCTCCCAAATGTGTCTGCTAGAAAAACACTTGTTTCTCAACTAGTTGAGAAAACATTAACAAATTCCAGCACAAATATTTTATCATACTTTCTAGAGAAAGAGGATTTGCACCATAAATATGAGAGAAATCTCTGTGCATATGTTTCCAGGAAGAGTGGAAAAATCTTGTTCTCAATACCCTTCTTTTTTCCTGGTAACTCCCAAACTAAAGGGAAAGATTGAATACTTTTAATATGTATGTTTTAAATTATTTGTAATTGAATTTTATTAATCAAATGGGAATATAAAAAATAAAGGTAGTATACAAAGTAACTGTAATGTATTAACTGCATTTTGGATTACCAGGACTTAAAAATGAACAGTGGGATTCACCGGATTACCAAAACAATAATTTTCTAAACCTGAAGAATTGTCATGGATGCCCTGGAAGAAAGCCCAGGAAACGACTGTAGTCATTCTGGAGTCTAACTATATACTATAATGGAGTAACTGTTTAAAATCTTGGACTTTGCTCCCTCCCTTCATAAAGCTTTGTGTTAGGACAGAAACGTTGATATCCTAAACATCAAGTTTGAATGGAAATAGCATGTCCATGAAGAACCTGTTCATCTCCTATTCAGCTTCCTTGCTGCTGTACAAGTCTTCTCCTTTCTGCTCTCTTCATCTTCTCCTTCAATGTGAGCAATTTGCCCAGGGCTCTGTGTGCCTTAAATCTGGTCAGCTGTGTCCTCTTAGTCTTTCGTCTGCTGGATGTTTCTGACATGCTGTGAATGATTGCTGTGGTTGGGACTTATGTTCTGGTGCGTGTCACCATCATCATTGTGACTACTCACATGGCACACGAGGATTTCAAGCTTAAGTTTTTGGTGGAGAGAACTGAACCGGTGACCAGTAATGTTTTTCTGTATCTATTGAAACATTAATTCCTTACTTTTTGTCAAAGCAGCTGTCCTCCATCTGAGACTACAAGGGTGACTTTATTGGTATGTGTAGCCATTTGCTAAATGGTCTCAAAGCCTTCTGAAATATTAGTTCATTTTTCAAAGATAAGAGCTATTTTGTAGGTGGTGTTAAACATACTAGAATAAGTTTATTGTCTTTCTACAGGGAAGATGAAATAGTAAATTGGGCCTATTTTCTCCTGCTGGTTTGTTCCCTCATGTTCAGTAAGTGTCTTGAATGAATTTATGTTCTCAACTAATTGCTTGCTTTTGCTCCAGATAAGAGCTAGTAAAATAGCTGCATGTAATTACGATATCTTCTTAATAAGCCTTCCATTTGTTTAAACTTTTAAAAGGCAGCTGAAAATATACTGTACATTATCATATGAAAGAACTGTAGAAAGCGCTTCTCTCTTCAAAATGCAGAGTGGACTTGTGTCAAAGTGATTTCAAGTGAAGAGGAGGTTAAAAAAAAAAGCCTTTTTGACCATGGGCACATTAAAAGATAATTTTGATTAATACAAACACATTTAATCATTTCTACTTGAAAACATTTTAAAGTACCTTGAAGCCACAACCAATGTACTTTATTAGTTTTGTATTCACTTCCATTAACTCAGTGCTTAGAACAGCATGGACTCATTTAGTTTAAATTGTTTGGCTTTTCATTTTTAGCTGGTGGTACAGAGAAGACTTTCCATAGGAAGCTCACAGGCACTTACTACAGTCCTAATTCAGTGTTTCTACCTTCCAAGCCCTCCATCTGTCTATAATTATACATCATGGGTATAAATCAGCCTTTCTTGTACTTCAATATTAAATAATGAAAGGTGAAAATGCTAACTGGGGAGAATGGTAAGAAATGCTGTCAAAACTGAAAGTGTGTGCCTCAGTTTCATCCATGAAAAATGGCCTGCTTCACAAAACAAAAAGCTTGGACAAAAGACCATAGATTCTGTTCATTTTACATGAAAAATAATGGCCAGAAATTTTTCTAAGATATGGAAAATGCAGGCAGACTTGAAAAATATGTGGAGAAAACATCCCATGAATTTTAGTTGAAATGCAAGAAAGAACAAAGTGCTTGTGAATGTAACAGCATTGCAAACAAGATGTTTGCTAGGGCACTGTAACTGGAACCTGCAATCTCATTAGTTCTCATGCTTGCACATTTTCTGTGCTTATGCAAAACCCTTCAAACTTTTCATTTAGAAACATTAATTTAGAAAACTTTCCCACCATGAATTGCTGCTGCTTTTAGGAGAACTGAGCTCTGGTGCCACTTGATATTGGTTCTCAGTGGAAGTCAAAAGCTTCATGTTCCAGCAGTTACTTAGCTGGTTGGGTAAATGGATACCTATTTTAATTTTAGATGCAGCACAGATACCAAGTCTGCCTTCTGTTTATTCACAGAATAGCCATTAAGATGGTTCAAGTATAAATAGATCTGAATATTTTTGTCTAGAACTTGCCTGAAAACACTGATGGGAAAACAAATGCTAATCTCTACAGAACATCAAAATAAATGCATGTAAAGCTATACAGTCCAGGAAAGGTGTAAATGCAGTTGGGTTTTAAATCAAGGGCACTCAAGTGTAGGCATGCCTGATGTTATTTCATATGTGAAGTCATCAAAAGCCTAATCCAAGTTTAAGTAAATCAGTGGAGATTCTTCTGCAGATTTCAACATATTGATGCCTCCAAATGATTGAAAACTAGGGAAGAGGGATCCCTTTTAGAAAAGTCTGGGTGCTAGCAGACCCAAGTAGACTTTTTTCTTTTTTTTAATATCTTTAGTGTAGTTAAGAAATTAAATATTTTTGGAAATTATAATTTAAGGCTCAATAAAATAGCTTGCAGAAACTCAGGGAAAAACATAATTTTTAGTATTTTCCTCTTTACCTTCTGCATACCTGTGCTGTGTTGTATTTGGTTTGTTTCTAAAGCAAATGGGTTTAATCTAAGAGTTGTGAATCTGACTGGGATTTTCTGAAGCACCTGAGGGCATCTTTTGCCCTGTGTTTTAGACATCATGGAAGCCATCTATATCCTTAAGGACCTAAAGGACTCTGACAATCTGAATTCAGGTAGAGGAGTGTATTGACTTTCAGCTGAAGAAGTATTCGGCAGTTGGAGTGCTTTTCAAATGTTGTTGCAGAGGTCCAACAAGAGTTGTTGGCTTTGGAGTTAGTCTGAAATCTGTTTTCATGAGTTTGAATGACAGTCTTATAGGTCTTGCTTATAATAATAATTAAAACACAAATATGTTGCTCTACCAGCAGGTGTCTTTTCTTGTCACTTTTGCATTTATACAAACACAGTGATTTGTTGCTTTCATATGTGCATGAAACTAATTCCCATATTACTGGGAATTAGTTTAAATTGTATGAAAATGATGTTTCTGTAGGCAATACTCACAAAGAGAAGTTAATACACATATTTACGTTAAAACACGTATTTTGTGCCAGAGAAACACAGAGCTATTAAACACTGAATCCTACAATTCGGGGTGGGAGGGGGAGATTAAATAGGCAATGGAATGCTACTTTAAAGTGCAGCATTGCAAGTTTACATTATTGTGGCAGTATCCAATCAGTATTTTTAATTCTTTCAATTACTGAAATCTCTAGAGTACATAATGGTGTGGAATATACACATGTATCTGTAATAAACAATGTGTATCTTGAAGAAATGGATTTAGTTTTGGCAACAACGTGATAGGGAGATCAAAGAGCTAGCTGGCATTAAAATGATTTAGATGCATTTGTCATAGGCAGCTGTTATGCTAATCTCATTTATGCAGTTGTCAGCTGATAGGTTCTGATGAGCCAGCTTAGTGGGAAAATCATTAGTAGATCCCTATTGTGATAAATGTTATTTATTACTGTCAAATGGTATTAATGTTTGATTCAAAGATGGGAAATGGGCATCATCTACATGAAGTTCATCCATTCATGGTCAACGATGACAAAGGGAGCTGTTGAATTCCAGCCAAAGGAACTTCATTTCTGTAAGAAAAAAGAATAATGGATTTAATTTGCATATGTTTTAAAAGGGTAATGAAGTAATATGATGTTTATCGTGGTTGAAGAGTGGTAATTTTTGCTGGCATGGCTCCAGCAACATTTGAGTCATTGTGCAGCATTTGCTGTTCAGTTGTTGGTTGTGGAAGGGGCTTTTCAAAGCAGCAGGTGCATAAGGGGGGAGGAAACTAAAATGATTTATTCATTAGGCCAAAAAATGAGCAATCTCTGTGTCTTTCTCCTTACCCTCTAGAAATATATTTGCAACCATCTTTATTTTTCTTCTGCTACATCAATATCTCTTTTTCTCTTCTCATCTGTGGCATTGCCTCTTGAATTACACATAGATTCACACAGATTTCTACTCTGTTTTTGTTGTGATTTGACTTTTTTTCCACTTCGTCTAAATAGATAGATGCACAGAGATAGCAGCATTCCATTCCAAACTATCAGGCAGATAGAAGTTGGGAGATGGTCACACATGGCTATAAAATGGAGTATTATTTATTTTTTAAGAGGAACCCCCCCAATATTTTGGCAAATTAGCTGTGCAGCTGGTTTTTAAGTTGTTGAAAAGTGTTCCCTCTGCTTGTGAATTTGCAGGGAGACATCCCTCTTGCTTCTCTCTATTCCAATACAGCTGCAGTGCTGTAATCTATTTCAAATTTTTTAAATAAAAAAACCTCTAACCAAAATACTCCCAGCCAAAACCTAATTATGGTGCAACCAATCATACAGAGACTAATTTTAATTACTAATTACCAAACAGGCATCGGAACACTTAAATTGTATTGCAGTCTGTATTCTGCCACTGTATTTGTTCTGCTAGTATGTTTATTATTTATACACATAGAAATTAATTCAGAGTACTCTGTAAGTTTTAAGTAATTTTGTAGAGTAAATAATAAAGTGACAACGGTAATCTAAGGAAGAACTTACCAAAAAAGTACTGTAGTTAACACTATCAGAAAGTATCTCTCAACTTGGTTCTGTCCTGACCCTCTCATTAATAGCTTTCATATTTCAGTAACAAGAAATTCCTGATAGTCAATACACTCTTAGTCTCTTGAAAGGCAGATGCAATTTTAGCGCGAAATGAGTGAAGATCTTTTCAGCTAGACATACTCAAATTCCTATGGAAAATGATCAGAATATTTTTGGTTCCTGATAGTGGTATTGAAGCATGGATGGAGATAAGTACTGTATGTGATTCTGTAAATTAAAGCTAGTAAAACCTGTAATTTATGTCTTGCAGATGAACTGGTAGCAGTTAAAGCTCTGTAAAACGTGGAGACAAAATACTACAGGGGGCTACATATGTCTTGACTGAAGAATTTGGATCATGTTTAGTGATGTATGTTCTCTGTATCAAAGTTTCTGGGAAGTTTTTGAGGTTAGCTCTAAAAAGCCATCTGCAGTATTAATTTTTGAGGTTATTAAAAAACATGCTGCCAATCAGATCCACGATTGCAATGCAGTGCTGCGAATAAAGTCATCCTGCAACTGCTGCTTGTTTAGAGGTTTTCTGACCAGTCTCAGCCCTGTGTTAAAACATCTCATGAGGCTGCTTTCAGTATCACAGTCAACTGTCTGAGGCAGAAGTCTATTATGAGGCAACTGGAGTCTGCCATCCAGTATATGAGATTGTGCATGCCTAGTGGGTTACTGTGCTACCAGGCAGGGTTGAGCACACTGGTTTTGTGTGTTCTCTAGGTGGCTATAGAACCAGATGTCTGTTCTATTTACAAGCTCTCAAAAAACTTATTTTTCAGAGTGGTGTAGACATTGCTGCTAAGTGTTTGAGACTTTTGCCTAGTGTAACTAAGTCTTTCAGACCTCGTAAGCAAGACTTACCAAAGATCCACAAGTTACAAAGGCATAAATCTTGACTTGCTATGAGTTACCACACCACCACTGCCTCATGATCCATATTGACTGCTATCCATTCTTAGTGTTGTGTGAGAATCTGCTCCTTCTTCACTGTGATTTTTCAGACCAAAAAAATATTTCATAAAATATGTATAAGCTGTTTCTCCAAACAGCTGCATCTTTTGGAGGCCTGTTGCAGCTAGCTCTCCAAGTTTTCCGAGTTTGGATTTGAGTCCATTTCCTTAGCTACTTCCCTCCATGTATGCACTTGTCTGAGTGGTTAAGTGGTTTCCTCGGTTACTTCTGGCAGAAATTACAGTTGACCATAACCCACTATTAGGGTGCTATTTAGTACAATACATGGAATGTAAGATCTTGGATCTTTCTGTTTTGTAATTAGTTTCTGGCACTTCTCAGGATATTCTTTTCCCCCCTAGCTGTGAACATACTAGTTTGAGTTAAGATTGATTTAAAAATCTTGCTGTGGAAAAGCAGATATATCTTTAGCTTACTTTGATAGCTCTTCGAGGCTGTTCCTTAAAGTAGATAGATTTGTCTCAATCTGTCTTTATGTTGAGATGTGCTGGGCTTGCTCCATTTGTTGTGATAAGAGTTGCTTTGTAGGTCATAGGAGATAAACGTAGATCTTGAGAGATTTGCTTGTCAAACTGTGTGATATATTCCATGACTACTAACTTCTGGAGAGTGTGGGATTGTTATGACATGTATAATATACTGTAGGATTCATTCTGAAACCACTGAAATTCATCACTCACACTCTGGCATCTTTAATCACTAGTTTATCAAGGATACTGAAAGTAGCTAAAATTGCTTTCAGCTTACTAATAGCTAGTTTACTAGTTAACTCTGACATCAGGAATATCTCTGGAAATGGTGCAAAATAATAAACGAACATGTTTCAGTGTTTTTTTTCTTTTGTATTTTTCACCTTTCCCATGCTGCTTGCCTTTGTGGTGTCACTTTTAGCATTGGGATCAATACTGTCCTGCAGCACTGTGTGCCATATTTGTAAGGCAAGTCGCTTTCCAGCTGGCAGAATGTTCTTGTAATATTTGGTGAATTCAAGGTAGAATTTGAATTTCTGTAGCTGTAATATGGAACAGATTTGTGCTAGTTCTCTCTACTGTAGAGGATTAACCAGTGTCTTGTAAAGCCATTCTTAAGCTGACAAAATGTATTTTTGCTTCCTCAAAAGAAAAAAAAAATAAATTTGCTATAGCTAAGAATTTTCGAATGTGAGACGATGAAACTTTTCTTGGTTGTGTGCAGTTTTCTGCAAGAACATGTGACATAATTTATTTGCAGAACTTGTGGATGACTTAAGAAGGGAAAGGAAGCAGCTGTGCCTTCAGGGGTTTGCTGGTTTGACATTCAGAGAGAATTCTCTTAAAGAAACTGGAGGAAAACAATGTGTAGGATCAGCCAACAACAATAGGAGAGCAGGGAAAAGGAGGTGTTACTGTGACTTCTGTAGAAAGCAATAAGGCAGTGGACCTTCTCCTTCTGTCCAGATCCAACCTGGTGGTCTGAGGGTGGTGAGGTGGGATGAAAGAAATATCTCTCAGCAGCCTGATGCTGCACGTTAAGAGGGCAGCTCCTTTCGCAGGCTTTCACTGTGACCCCTGCCCCGATCTGGTGTGGTACAGGGAGAAGGTGAGTGAGTTACTGAGAGGCTATTGTTGCTTATGGAGAGATTTAAAACAGGAGAGCAGCAGCAGTAGTTATAAGGAGGAACTTAAAGGCAGATACTAGGGGTTTTTTTTGGAAAGACTTAAGACATATATGAAGGTAAGTGTCCATTTAGAAATTAATCAGATAATGAATACTTTGATATCAACGATAATAGGCATTTACATTGTGTGACGACATGTACAAGCAGGGAGTTAGGGAAATGTATTATTGACTTAAGGATCTGTTGCAATAGAATGAAAAATTTTTGCTGTCTTGCAGGAACTGTAAGGAAGGCTAAAAATACTAAAATAACATCTGTGTTAAAACTGCAAAGGTTTTTTGCTGCATTTTTTGGAAATACTCCTTTTGTACTGTGTTTGGCATCTCGTGAAGCATTTCAGAACAGTTATCATCTACTTCCTGATCAAAAACTAGTGAATTAGCTTATGACAAGTCTGGTCTGTATCACTATTCTCTATTCTGGTCTTTTAGACATGCTTGCCTGTAAGCAAACATCTGTAAAAAGTTATTTGCAATCAATAGTGATGTGCTATGGACACAGTAGGCAGCATTTTTATAAGTTTACGTGTGGACAAATCCCAGTATACTATAGACCTTTGCACGTTATGAAGTCATTTATGTCAATACAAAGTGAGTGGAAATAACTCTAGCTGTAAGGAAGCTGTCTTTTAGTTCCTGTTTTAGGTGCATGCGTAATACAGTAATTGCCATGCTAAAGACCGTAAATGTACAGGAATTTTCTTCTTTAGAAGGACCTCATCTGTTCCGCCAGTTAGAGCCTCTACTAGTTTAAATTATTTTTGGTAATGACACAAGGCATTATTGTATGATTCTGTTTATCAGATACATGTTATTTATAACTCTGACTTGGAAATTCAACCTTCATATAGAAAAGAAGGCATCACGGTAACTTTTTAAATAACACTGTGATTGTGCAAGATGTGTAACTGAACTGCAATATCAATGAGAATTAACGGTAGTAAAATATTTCTTGTTCCTTCTGAGTACAACTAAAAAGTTTATTTGGGGAATATAATTATCCTCTGAAGCAGGCAATACCATTTAGTACATTCAGATCACCACTGCTCTACAGTTTTTATAGAGGAAATATTTCCAGGCCTTATGTAAGGCCATTGGCTTGGTTTTCTTCTATGTTGTTTGGGTTTTGGAAATTATTAAAATTGTTGCGATCCTGTTCCAGTAAGAATTGTTCTCTCTAAGCAGGTCCCATACATAGATAGTACCTTTTCAGTTTCCCAGAAACTGTGTTTTGTCCTTTGATTCTGGTTTTGAAAAGTTTCTGCCTCTGTCTCAACATGCTGATAATCACACACCTGTTCATGTACATACACACCCTCAGAAGATTCAAGTACACATGCTTCTTGTCTAACATCTCAGCTTAAGGGAATATAAAATAAAGGTTAATATCATAAACATTTCTTGGTCTGACTAGAAAATACAACAAATAATCAAAGTTAATAAAAAGAAATGGTCCAAATAGTTTCCTTACTTGTCAGGTAATAAACTAGAGAGTACTCCCAGCTCTGATAGATTGCTGGCTCCTCACCTGGTTTCAGGTTACTTCCAGTGATCCATTCCTGGCAGAGAAGATAGATCAAATCCAGGAAAGCCTTCATGACAAGGGATTCTCCTCCCAAAACATGTTTTCTACAATATTCTAGTTGGCCAATAAGGTCAGGAAGGCCTTTTAGGGAAAAGCAGCATCCTCTGAACTCCTAACTCTGCTTTCTGTAGCACTTCATGCTCTCCCAATAAGGGGTTTAAGATAAAATTTGGCAATACATCAAAGTAATAACTCTTTCACTTTTATTTTTCTGCTTTCCCACTCAACCTAAGGCATTGCTGCTGAATTCCTTTGAGACTGTATTAGAGCTAATGGGAGCCAGGCATGTTTGGGTAATTAATGCAGATGACAGGAGTACAACCTGTGTATTTGCAGGTGGTTATCAAATCTCTCCCAATTCACTTTACCTGGCTGGTTGTTAGCTAGTGTGGTATTTAAACTATTTCACTGCTCCCATGTGTAGTAGTTAATAAAGAGACACTTTAAGGAAACTGAAACTACCTTGAAACTGATGCTTCAATTTGTGATTTTAATTCTGGTGAAATTATATTTAACATTATCTTTTTTTCATATTCTCAAATTAAGCATAATGAAATGTTATAATATTGGAATAATATTAAGCTGGTTTTAGTGGATACTTAGGCTGGTATGGAAAGACTATTCAGGCTAAGAAAATATTAGATTCAAAGAGATCCCAAACAATTAGCTGCATTGGAACAAAAAACATACGATGTTTTACAAGTCTGGTCACTTAACACTATGTAGTAATTCTCAAGATATTGCATATACTGAGAACATGTGTAAACAACTGAGGGTCAATCAGTTTTGTTCTGAAGCTGGTAAGATTCCTCAGTTTCCAAGAAGAGTTTGATCAGACCTGGAGTAAAGAACCAAGGCTGTTTCGGAAAGAAAACCAGCAAGCTGAGGGAATGAGTTACCACTGGCATATTGTGTAGTCATTGTTGAATAACATGTGATTTCAAAGGATGTGCTGTGACAAGGTATGTTATCTGAGTCATAAACAATTCCTTGCAATTTCAAAACCTCATTAATAGGGCCTTATTCATGGAGTATTTGTGCCATTAATATGGGCTTGGACAAGCATGCAGTAGGAGTGGACGAGTTATTAATTCTAATCTCTCAGGTTTTTTTCCTATGGGTAACTGTGGTGCTGGCCATCATCTGCCAGGTCACCCATATAGCATGATGTGAAATTCTTTTTGATACAGCAGTACTTCTGACCATCATTTGATATAGCATTCTGATAGTGCTGGTCATTGTGATACTTAAGTTTTCTCTCTCACTTTAATCTGTAAACAGATTTATTGAGGCAAATAGCTTTCCTAAATTCCCTTTAACTCACTATACTTCCTTCACCCTTGGTGATGTATTCCTTCCCTCATATGCTCCCCAACGTTCTGTAAATTTAAAAAATGTTTTCATTTCCTAGGACCTTTTTTTCAATGAATACTAGCTGCTCACTCTTTTGTGAACTAATTTTTTAGAGTTTCTGTAACATTTTGATTGCCCTTCTAATATCTGCACTCTCATAATATTCTTATACTAAAGGGACAAGAACTATGGCAGCATTCCAAATGTGGCTTCAAGTGCCTCTGTAGTATTAGAATGATTTATTCCAAGTCTTACTCTTGTTTACTGTATCTATCCTAGAATCTCTCTTGCCTTATTAATTTAAATACTGTTAATCCTTCTGCAGATGGTTTTAAAGTTCTTTCCAGTACCAAGACCATATTGAATTCCTGTTAAATGTTTTGTGGCATATGGTCTCTGAGAGAGTACTACCTTTTATTATTTTTTATCTCATAACCTTATCTTTCTTTACAATGAATTGCAGATGCCAGTGAAACCACTAACAGTATCAGCCTGTGATCCTAGTCTATTTGTCATTCAGAATTTTATTGCTGTTCTCTTTCTGTCTTTACAAGCTCTATTCTCTGCTTTTGTTTCATCAGCAAATTTCTTCACCTTCATACATATTTCATGTCCTAGGTCAGTGATATATAAAATGAACAAAAATGGGCCTAATACTGATTCTTGTGGCATTCCACTAATCCCTCTCTCCCAAACTGCTCTGTCTCATAAACAGCTTCTGTCTGTGACATTTAAGCCAGTTCCCTATCCACATATGTGGCTAACCCCAATACCATACTTAATGACTTTGGGCCAAATGCTCTTTTGAGTTGTGTGGTGCAGAGGGAAATAAAAGACTGAAAGAAAGGCAGAAAGGGAATGGAGGAGGAAGCAGATACTTAGTGACCTTTCTGAAATCTGTGTGACTTAAATTCTTTTTGCTGTGTCTCCTCAATTAAATTTTAGGGGTTTTACAGGTGATTCTTCTATGTCCATTTTTACTCTTGAAAGTAAACTCACAGATTGTTGCCTCAAGATTACAATTTAGTTATTTGTTTAGACATTATTTTGATTTCACGATTTTTGGTTACTATTTCATACTTTTAAAGCCATCTATGCTGAAAGCATGCAAATTAGCCCTGGTTAGTAAGGCAAGAAAAGAAGGAAGTCACATTTTTTTTTTACTTTAAGTTGAAAAGGCGACAGTGCACAGTAAGTGTTTCATATTATAAGAGGTTCTAATCCAACCAATTAAAAGTTTTATATCAAGTAGTTTCTATCCATCTAGGCTAATTTGTTGGGTTTGGTGACTTTTTCTCGTCTCAAATTTCTTCCAGTTTTTTTCTGGTTGCTTCAAGACCTCTGGACTACCTTCTCATTGTCTAGAAGTTGTATGTGTCTGCAAGTTCATTTATAGAGCTTCTTTAGGGACAATGATTAAAGAAATAATTTGAGGGTTTTAGTAAGTAATAATTATTATTTTAATGAATTATTTCTTTTCCTATGATGGGTTGGTGGTAGTTCCATCTCCTATGTTTATCTTTTGCTTTTCATATGCAGTAACTGGGTTGTACTTTGTTCTTAGTTTTAACTATTTTTACTGTTAGCTTTTTCATTCAATTCTGTTTTCTTTATACTTATAATCTTTCAGCTTAATCTGTGCATTTTATTTTTTTAATTTTAAGATTTTTGCTGGTTTTGTGTTGCACAAGTGCAGCCTTTCCTTCTATAGTTTGTGTTTTGTTGTTTACTCTCTCTGGATATTTTGTTTCCTAGCCCATTAATTACTAGAAAGTCTGTGTTTCTTTGAGAACTTTTTTCCATATTGTCGACTTCATTCTGTACTATATTTGATCATATTTTACCCAGTCCTGTTTGCATTCTTTGAGACTTTGTTCTCCTAAACTTTCTTTATTAGATTTTATTTTTATCTCACTTAAGCATGGTTCAATTCATACTGCTTAGTTCCCCACTGTATACAACTCTTTTCCAAATTCCATTTGAATACAGTCAGTTCAATTCATGGCCAAAATCTTACTGTAATTGCTCTCTAATGTCCTTCAGTAGAATCCAAATATTCCCATTACCTTGGACATCCTCATGCTTAGCTTTCTCCCTGGGATTTACAAATGTAGCTTCACTCTCTCCTGACACAGCACAAAAAAAAATTAACCAAGGTCATTTAGATCTGGTCTCCCTTAATTTTAAGGTGGATGAAGGAAAATATGACCTTTTTATTTAGCCTGTTTACTGGTTTTAGAATTGGCTGTGACTGTATGATTTGTATTTCTGTATGTACAAATATACTGTATGACTGTAAATATTGGTGGCACTATCCTCATAATTCTTAATGCTGCTGATTGCTTTTGTGGAAGTTTAGAGTTCCATGTTCATTTTAATGGAGACTAAATTCGCACATATCAGATATTGCAGATTCTGCAAATTCAGGCAGGTATCACTTGAGAAAGCTATATCCTGACTAGTGGAATGTTAAGTACTGAAAAGTAAATATGCAGTATGTAGACGCTGTCAATTCCTACTGCTTTAGTATGAGGATGATACTTGTCTATTTTTTCTCCCTTACTCCTAAGAGTCTTAAATGAAACAGAACACTTATCGAGCTGCAATGGGCTTTTTAATTCCAGATGAAGGTTGATTTTCTTTTCTTAAGATAACAGACAATAAAGTTGCACCATCTCTTTTGGAGCTTTTATTTCATTGCCTATTGGCAAGCTTGTAATTTTAGTTCTTGCCTTTTGTGTCTTTCTTCAACCTCGGTACAATCAATCAGTTGTCTTGTTATAGAGATGATAAAATTTTACCTGCTCACAGTTTTGTAGCACTATTCAGGTTTTATTGCAAGAGTGATAAATACTCAATATACTTATTTGACTACAATGATCTTAAGGAATGCAATTTTAAACCAGACACTTGTGAGATAATCCCATTAGGTTTAGGAATGATGATTTGGAAATTGTAGCATATTTATTAGGGGTTAGGGGGTTTTAATGGTTCTTTAAAAAAACCTACACAGCCAAACAAGCTAACCTTCTTTTCACCCAGATCTTAAGAAAAGTATCTTGCATTATGTATGGATGTTCTTGAACTAGGCATCTGCATGTGAGGTACAGTGCAGATGTAGTTTCAGGCTTCATCATAGACTGAAACACAGCAACCTTCCTAGAACCCTTCTGTTCACTCAGAAGTTAGCTGGTACAGCCTGAAACTTGTCTCTGCTCTTGCTTGGGTGTGCAGAGAGCTTCAGTCTGCTTTTCTAACTTCAGGGTAAGGGCACTTCTCTTGAATTGTTTAGGATGTGTGATACTGAAATGTGGCTCCTGTGGAGCCTTCGTGCACAGGGCACGAGTCCATCCTCTGGGGAAAGCTTTCTTGCAGCTTGCTGATTTGGCTCTCATAGTATGTTAGGCCTGATGGTAGCTGCTGTTAGGAAGGCACTGGCTATTACAAAGGACCTTCAGAAGCTCAACTCTGCATACTCTGGGTATCATGTCTCCAACTCGCAGCTTTAAGGACATAAAATATTTGTGCTGTTTTCTTCACTGAGCAGCAACATAGCTGATGTAGAGGTTTCAACTGGGTAAATATTTAGCAGATCCTCAGCCTGCTTTTGTTTTTCAAAAAGCTCCAATGAATTTCAGATTTATTATTGGATTAGAAAACAATTGTTTAGATGATTAACTAATAACTAACAATATGGAATGATTTATGCAGATGTAGTTGCAACACTTCTGCTGAAATGCTCTAAGATGTGACCTGGCCAGCAGGGAAAGTATTTAATCAATTCATGAATCACGTGGTTTGACGTGATGGTTAAATCCTTATCTGAGCACTTGGGAGCTGAGAGCCCTGCATCTGCTGCAGGATGAGGGCTGTTCTGACAGCAATCCTGTAAGAGGTATCAAGTATTTATTTTAAGATGTATTTTAATAATGTAAGTGTGCAGTCTGTAGTATTTCAGATGTTGATCTTCTCCAACTGGGGACATTCAGAAAGGGAAAGCAATGACTGCTTCACAGAAGAAAGGGGTTTCCGTGGATTGATGGCATCTTCTCACAACATCCTGCTGTCACCATTTCCCTTGTGTTTGTAGTCCCCAGCAGTACCATGCTTGCAGACATAATGAGAACAAAACACCAATGTCAACTTTTCAGTTGTTAAAAATTTGTAATTTCATCCCCAAAAGGTGTTTTCATATGAGAAATGAGAAAGGAAGCACTTCTGCCCCCACCTCCCGAAGCTGAACACTTTAACTATGAAGGCATTCCTTGCTGGAATAATCAACTTTGTTTTAATTAAAACTGACTTAGTGCTTGTGAAAGCTGCTGGGATTATGGTACTAGAGGAAAATAACTAGTTTTGCTGAGTAATTAACTTATGTGAGAAGGTAGTTGTGGTTGCTCTTCTTTAACTCAGTTCCAAACAAAAAACCCAAAAGAAATGTACAGTACGTTTTACTGGTAATTGAGAGAAGATAGATTGTTGTGAGTTTATCAATCTATAGAAACAGCCAGTTTGCTTTCTGTCAAACATACCCTGAGGTGAATTAATAGCCACCTTTCAGAAAATGGTTGGAAAAATGTAAGCTATGCTTCAGGAGTTATTATTTCAGTTTTCTGTGGTGGCAGTTTAACTGTAAATCAGTGGGCAAAAGTGCATGCAGTCATCTGAAGACATGGCTTATTTTGTATAGGGGAAAGATATGTTGTGTTCTACAGCTTGAATATATCTATCTTTCTGTATGTACAGCATAAATATTACAGCTAGAGTGGTTGAAAATTTTTGAATATAAAGTGTAGGCAAGGAATTTTTTATTGGCTTTTCACCAATTTTCTGTAAGATAGATAGAAATATTCAGTGTCTGCCAGTTCATTTTAATGAGGTTTTGCTGCAATTGCAAGTGAATTCTCCCTGTATCACCAAAATCTGATTTATGTGTGACAGTGGAGTGTGTGAGTTGCAGGTCAGACAGTATTCTACCTGCAGCTAGAATGATACTGTGTTTGTGGCATTATCTCTTTATCCCCACACTACATTTTCTGAGCATTTGTTTTAATTTCTGATGTTAATGTAGATTTTCAGGGTAAACGTTAGTTTAAAATCTTTCAGCTTCAGTTTCCTGGGTTTTAAATCTAGAGAATGTTTCCATATGTTAGAGGGTGTCAGGACTGCGAAGTTCATATTTGTCAGTGTTACAAGAGAAATAAGTGACAGTGAGAAAATTCCAGAGTTATTGAGAGCATGCTGTGGAAACACTAACAGGATAAAAAGCAATGATGGCAGTTGCTATTGTAATTTAAATTTTATTTTAACAATGAAGTTTAAAATTAAAAAAACTGGAATGCAAAAAGAAAAAGTGTAATTTGTATACATCACATGGTGGCTGTTTGATGTTCCTGTGAATGCTTACAGAATTTGAATTGTCTCCTGCTACCACTGGGAGGTCCTAAATAGGAAAAAAGTTCATGATGGCAGTGGCTATAAATAAGATTTATTTCTGATTTTATTGTAATCAGAAAATAACAACATATTAAAATGTCAAAGCTGAATACTAGAGTGGCAAATTTTCCTTAAACATTAAAGTAAAGGTTCTAATACTGTGAGATACATTTGAGTTTGCACTGTGCAGCTCATAACCTGTTTCATAATTTAGTTTGCCATTGGAAGCTTGTTATGCTTTTAGGCAGCAGCTGTACCTAAGCATATTGTGCCTCCAAGTTTAAAGGAAAATTTAGGGTTTCTGGGTAGGGAAACATGCAACAACAAACCAAACCTCATCACAGTTACCATTAAGGTTCACTTCCTCCTCCTGCCCGGCATCCCCCCCCGCCCTGAGGTTAGAATGCTGTGTGTGATTTCTTTTGTTAGTGATTTATATCTCTTACTGTTTTATCAGAAGCAATCATTCTGCTAATGAAGCTATTCAGTGCTCCAGTGAAGACAACTCTGAGATTTTCAGGTTTGCCAAGTGACTTGAAACCAGTACCTGGTGCTAACCATCTCCCCAGCCACAGTCAGATTTATTACCTGTTCTTAAATGGTCTTATTCACTCTCTCTTGATCCCAGAGTACTGACCTAGTTAAAGTCTTGATCCTCAATGCTTCAGTTATTCTGTATGTCTTGTCTAGTTTGTCTTGTATGGATGACAGCTGACAAGTCCACTTATTGGGAGCAACCTGCATTCACGATTCCGGTGATAGGATACTGGTACTGCTCAGCACAGCTTTATCAGTGCTGGGACATACCTCTGGAAAGCTTAACCTCTTGACATCAGGTTGAATCCACAGTTAAGTGAATGTTGCAGTGCCCACCTTTTTTGCAAAAGCTTATCCTAGTAAAAATTAAAAAAAAAATTAAAAAAAATAACATGATGTATTTTGTCCACATCAGGGAAGACTCTGTCTGTCTACAGGTAGAAGCAGGTAGAGAACAAGTACTTGTGTTCTGCAGGTAAAAGACGTAGAGAAAGGAAGGCATGGGAAAGAGATTACAGGGAGCAGGTAAGGGATCAGTTTATAAATGCTATGATTAATCCCAGTTTAAATGACTTGAGAATACAGTGGGTTTGCATTCTTATTAAGTTTTGCTGAGTATTTCTAGTGCAAGTTGTTATTGAGCTCATATATTCTGAATCTGTCTTCAGACGACAAAATATGGTCACAGTATTCTGCGTATCTCCTTTTGCCTCAAGGCTGTTTGAGAAACCTCATGTATGGAATGATAATGCTAGCATTCCTGTCTTCCAGACAATCAAATCTTCTCAGTCATGCATGAGCCAACTTTGGTTCTCTTTAATTTACAGTACTTAGAAACAATTCAACTGTCTGTTGATGCCTCAGCCTCATCCTTGAATATACTGAAATTCTCAGTAGCTGAAATGGTTATTGTTGGGGAGACTTGAGGATTTCTCTCTTGGTAGCATTCATATCCATGCTAGGGATAACTTCAGAAGAATTTGTAAGACTCTGGTGTCTTATGCCTCTTCTGTTAGTTATAAACTTCTAAAATTAAACAGATGAAGTTTTCCAGGGACAATTAATACTGTATAAAGTTACTAAATTAAGCTTTGCTTTGCCCAATAGTCTTGATTTTCAAATAGTTTCTGAAGGCTAGACTTGAAAAACAAGCAGACGTTTTGAAAGTAGTTACAATATTGTATTTTTCAACTGTTTTATGTACTCTCAAGCCTATAGAGCCATTGCCTAGGTTTTATCCTGTAAAAAAAAAAAAAAAACCAACAACACTGAAGCACTGTATTTTTTGTAAACAAATTAAAATAATAATTTCCTTCATTTGAATCAACCAAAAGTAGAAATCATTTTGATGCAACTCCAACTGCTTTAATAAACTTATCCATTGAAACATCAAATATTTTAAGGGAGTTTTTAGAACTGAAGAGGAAAACACTGTGGATAGTCATAGATTTAAAATTGCTGTATTATGCAAAGTTTTTAGAGTGCATTAATCACACTTGAGCTTTCCAGCAAAAGCGATGATATTGAGGAAAGAATCCTCAGGTAAGATACTTAAGCACCATTAGCAAACCCGGGCTTACAGTGTAGCAGTTCTTACTCCTGGGTTATTATTTTTATTATTTTCACTTTTGTGGCCCAAGCTGACTATTTGTTGGTTCACTACGTAGAAGATTATTAGGGTTTTTTTATGCCTAATTGTAGCACATGTATTTGTAAAAGTAATTTCTTGAGGCTTCAGAAGAAATAAGTACTGGTAGTGCTACTTTCCTTCAAGATTTTACGTAGTAATTTCATAGAAACTGCCTAATCAAGGAATGGTGTGGAACTCTGGGAATAGGGCACAAGGGTCCCACATCTACAAATATATTTGTAAGGATTGCTCACATGGCTCTTGATTCGACGATATATAGACAGCCTCTCTGTTGGAATAGCCACAAGCGTTTTCTTATCAAGGGCTTAAAAAAACCCCTCATGTGCAAATGTATGGTACAACTGTGTAACTGAGACTAACTGAAACCGATGACAGCTTTTTGGTATGAAAACTTATTAAGCTTCTGTTTGTCAGAACAAAGCAGAAATCTGAAGTCAAAAGCCAGTGCATTTATTTTCCTTAACTTCTATCAGGTTTTTTCAGTGTTTTAGCAGAGGCAGGGCCAGGTGCTGGTTTAAAACCCTTTAAAGTTTTTTTCCTTGTCACTGTGATGATAAAGCAGTAGAAATACTGAGTGCCTGTCACATATCAAGCAATTAAGATACCAAATTGCCCATGAGATGTTTGTAACAGGAAATTTTACTACCTCAGCTGTTGTAATACATAGATACTATAATCTGTGCCCTCTTATCTGCTATAAAATGAAAGGTAGGGCCCAGCATTTGAATATGTTCCAGGCCAGGTATAAACCAAGTTTTAAAGTTCAAATTTGCATATTGCTTTACATACTTTTTTGAGGTAAATGATCAGGAGGCACAGAAATTGGAATTTAAAGAGAAGCTTTTCTTCATGTAACTTTGTACCCGTTTCCATGATAATTGTCAATAAATGAATGCTGGGGTGTTCACTGAATATGTCATAGTTTTGTTGTGTGTTTCACTGTGAAGACATAAAAAGCTGTAAAAGTGATCTATGTTATTCAAAACCTAAGAGTTTTAAATGGAAAATGTAAGCAGGCAGGTGTAGCAGAGCCAGTATGGAAGACTAGTTAAGCAGGTTTGTGAAGCATTGCATACCTTGGGTCAAAGAAAAGGAACCCATAGTTAACCAGAGAAGAGCAAGGAGAAGGACAAAGGAGCTATTCCTTGGCTAGTTCTGATTCCCTGCAGCCAAAACGTCAAGTGATATTGGACACTGTTACAGGACACAGTTACAGAATGTACACATCAGATAGAAATTCGTCATGTCTTTAAACTTCCAGGTTTTATCATTTTCTCCCTGTTCCCAGAAGACATTTTATTATGGATACAAATACATTTTCCTCTTCCTAAAACACACGAGCATGCTTTCTTAACAAAAGTGAGGTGTAATATTTGACTGCAGTTTTGGATAACCACCTCCGTTTGCTTGAGAGAGTATGCAGTGATATATATCCTGTATATTGTTATCTTATCGTGTTGTATCATGAAAATACATGACACTTGTGACTCCAGAGCCCTGGAGTAGCTGGAAAGAGAAGTGCATCAAGTAAAATGAGCCCTAGTTTGGTGTGCATATTGGGGGGATGGGAAGGAAATACTTGAGAACATGGGATGTAAAACAAGAAGTGACTACCAATTTAAAATCAAATTATTTACTTAAAACATTGATCCATAATATTTTCTTTAACAAGTAAAGTGCAAGTCAGGGTTTTGGCCAGTGTATACTGGAAGGATAAGCCGTGTTGGGGAACAGGATGTCCCTCAAACATCCAGTCTACTATGTATAGGAAGACTGTATTTCCTTCATTCCCCCCTCCTATCCTCTTGTTTCTAGAGTTGATGGGTTTCAAATGCAATGGGTGTGGGCTCAAAGCAGACAAGAGGTTTTGTATGACAGTTGAGGTGTGGAATCCTTTGCAAATGGGTTCTGTGAATGCTGAAAGTTTGAGAGTTGTAAGGGAGATTTATGAGGTTGTGAAGAAATAAGTGTGCTTTTTAATAATAATAAGTAAATAAAATGGAAATAAGCTGCATAGAAAATAGGGAATCCTGTAAGTCATAGCAAGTCTAAAGTGACTCAGTGTTCATTCAAAAAAAAAAAAAAGAAAAAAAAGAAAAAAAAGAAACAAATCTATACTTAGCTTCATGTTGATTAAAACAAATAAAAATCTGTCTGGTTGCACAACTCAAAGTATATGGTCATTTAGGCAAAAGTGACATACTGTAAATAACATGTAAACAACATAAATCTGAGCAGGTAGCACATGTCATGTGGTTCAAAGTGATTGATTTCCCAAAACAATTGTAAGGTAAATTACTGGGAATGGTGTACTTTAAATAAAACATGGAACTGTAATCAGGAGTTGGTTAAAACATATTTCTAGAATGTGCAAAAGCTGCATTCAAGAGAAATGGCAGTACTAGCTGCAATATTAACCTGTCTTTAAGATGTGAAAGGAAGTCTAAAGGTATAACAAATAACATGACAAATACGAAGTGCTGCAGAACTGTAAGGAAAGCAAATTGATAGATGATTCTAAGACAACAGAGCTATAGACCATAAGAAAGGATGAATTAAGAATAACCAAGATTCTAACAAAAGGTATTGAGCCACTATGAGATGGATGTGATAGAACTACCATAGATCAGGATTTTTCTACTTAGGGGGAAAAAAAAATGTATGCATGAAATGAATACCTTTTGATTTGGTTTAAGGAAGAACTACAAAGGATAATGAGCAGCTACTAAACCTGGATATCTTAAAATCAGCTCAGACTTTTAAAATCAGCTTTAAAGCTTTCTGGATCATCAATTTTGATTTTCAGCAAGTCTTGCAACAGAAGAAATCTCATGTGAGTGCAAGAAAGACAATTTTCTTCAAATAGCTTAAAAAAGGGTAAATGGGATGATGTAGCTATTTAAAATATATTATTATTATCAGGTTATGATTAGGAAAAGAACCCATTTTTTCAAACATCTGGATAGCTGTCAGATCAAAGTGGTTGTTTTTTGTTTTCTTTGACGAATTGGATTAAAACAAGGTGTTCAAATTCTGGTTACATTTCAGTACAAATATCATGCAAATATTTTATAGGATTTTATTTTCTTCATTTGAATACAAAATCACAGTACAGTAGTTTGTGGAAATTTCAACCACGTATCTGCTAAGTGGAAACTAGTTTCTTTCCCAAACTGGGACAAAACTGTAGAAATAGGTTTGGATGACATGATTCCTATCTAAACTCCTCCTGAAATTCATAAAGGAGACTTGTGCTTCCCACTTAGTCTTTTTTTTTCTGAACAGACAAGTACATTTAAAATGCTATATATGATCTCCTGGGCTTTCAGTGTTGCTATTCATCTGAGTTGCTCTCTAGTAGCAGAAATCCCTGCTTGTTTGTGTCTGACTGTTTCTTGCTTCACTCCTTTCCGTAATCTCTGTGAAAATATGTGTATTCTCTCTTTAAGAAAACTGAACCAAATTTACCCAAACAACAAACTAGAAAACATACAACCACCACCAAAACCCCCAAACAACCAAGAAAAACCCCAAACCCCCAGCACTCCCCAAATCCAAACAAACATAAAAAATCCCAAACCAACAAAACCCAACAAACATCCCCTCCCAAATCCCAAACCTAGCCCTTGGAGAATTTATTACTGGTCCAGAATTTATGGCTGCTTTAGATGTACCATTACAATTAATCTGCAAACAGTATTAATGCACATCATTTGTTTAGGGTGCGCTTTTCCCCTTTATCTTCCTTTTCTTTCGTTAGCTAAAAAACAGTTTAGCTTCATTAGTTACCTGGCAAATTACTTAGAGAATCCTTTTGAGAATCTGGGAAAAATCACAGTATAATTCATACCTGCATCTTTAGATGCCTAATGCTTTCAGGATACAGCCTCATGTCCATCAAGCTGTAAGCCCCAAAGCTGGCACACTGTGTAACACTTTGCTCAAGAATCCAATGTATTGACAACTTGCAGTGTTACAGGCATACACATTGCTTAGAAATGTAGCCCTGCTGAGCCCCTGTTGCAGGAATTTCACTTGACTTCGAGAGCCTGGTGACTAGACATGAATGATACTTAGTTTAGCATCATAGATACTTTGCAGTCTTAGTAGGTACTGGAGAGAATGGAGAAATGCCAATTTCTCTGGAAAGTGTGAAGGATGGGAACTACTGTGAGGAAAAATAATAGGTTTTCACTGATGAATAATGTGCCCATACAACAGTGATCTGAATTTATATAATTACATTTTGAATAGTTGTATGACTTTTACTACAGCTGATCAATGATCTTTTTCATACTTCTCAAACTTTTTAGTTTTAGTTTTTAAAGTTAGAATACTGAAATAGCTGTACTTCTCTCTACATATGATCCAAGCACAGTAGAAATCCAACACTAGTACAGGGAGGCAGTGAAAAGTCACATCCTATCACCTTTCATGGATATTAAATATGCAGTTTTGAAAACTATTTGCAGATCATAACAGTTCCTTAAACTAAAACTAACGTAATAACATAATAACTAATGTGATAATTTGCCTTATCAACCTCTAATTTCAACAGAAATGTTTGCTACCATTTTTTGACCTTTGATTACCATCTCTTATTATGTAAATGGGAGAAGGCCCTTTAAAAAGCTGGCTCTGTTCTGCATTTACATAATGATTTACTTTCCTAAGGTGGGCAGTTAAAATTAAATAGTTCTACAATTTCATTTGTTATGGCTGCCTCTTTATTTAATTCAAAGGTAAGAGGAGTTGAGTGTTTTATTCTTATAAAATTCTCTTTAAACATTACCTTCGTAATTTTCAGGGAAATAAAACCTGCAGACTTTAAACATCCTTTCTAAAAACAAGGCTAGCAGAATTCTTATTATATATAACAGAAGAAAATGGGTAGAAGCTCACAGTATCCACATTAATAGTTGCTGTGGTACAGGCAAAGATTAATTCTTTTTTAAGTTAGTAAAACATTCTCGATGAATGAATGCCTGCAGCAGACATGTCACTAAAAGAAAAAGCTGTATGAGCTTTCATTTTTGAAGAAAAAATATGAAATGTAATCTCTCAGAAATTTCTCAGGGAATTCATTATAAAAGATGTTTTGTATGCAGAGAGATTACATGCCAGAAATGCAAAATGGAGTACAAAATAAGCTAAATAATGGTGAACATCCTAAATGTAGAAAATAATATATAATGCATGATACTTTAAATCTCATTAAAAACAGAAGCATGTGTAACTTCCTAGCAACCAAACCTCCAGAGTCTCCCTGGAAAGATGTTCCTTCTCTAAGGGCTCCCTTGTATAAATGAAGCACATACGGAAAGTATATCAGTGTTCCCTGTGTGCAGAATATTTCAGTATTCTCAAAAGTCTCATATATGATTGTATAATTTCCTAATCTGATATAACCAACACGAAAACTCAACATTAAATTAATGTTCAAGATCTAATTTTAGCCAGTAAGAGCCATGACAACTACACATAAAGCTGGTACTCCAGCCTTAATTTTCTTTTTGCTCTACACCAAAAGTGGGGTCCCAATATGGTCTTAGGGAGCTCTGTGCTGATTGAGATGCCATCTCCTGGCTGAGCCATAAAAACAACTTGCAGACTTGTTGTGGTTATTCAAGATGCTATAGTGACTGTTTCCTGGCCCAAATCCAACCCTGGTAATTATAGTTAGATTTTGTAATTTCTCTTTCCACTTCCATCTCAATAGGGTGTTCTTCCTCGCTGCCTGTCCTAGACTGCTGTGTCGTGTTAATGTGGGCTGTTAAACAGCTGCTGTGTTTCTCACTGCAAGTGGCTGCATTTCAGTGGTAGGTAAATGACTATATCGTACAGTGCCTTGAGAATTTGCAGGATAAAGGACACTTACTGTTTTTATTTTACCACGTGGTGCCTAAGTTTTACTGGGGTCTTGGCTGGTAGGTATTTCTGTGTGACATACTTACGTGTTTTGAAGGCTAAGAACAACAGGGCAAGCCAAAGAAGAAATAACCACCATGATTCTTAAGGTCCCGAGTGCTGAGACTTTTATTTAAGACTCTCTACATAGATATCTGTCAATATTTTTTTTTAAATTGGATCTGCAATCCTAATCAATGGAATGTAAAACAAAATCCTGCATACAGATCCAATTTCTATCGTAAAAATAATGAATTTCTGTGCATGGCCTGCACCCATTTTACATACTAGCTCCAAAAATGACATATTCAGAACAGGGGACAGTGACCTTTTTTTTTTTTTTTTTTGTGTGTGTGTGTGTAAGGCAGACGCTATTTATATGTGTGGTTGTTTTGTTTTCTGGTTTGTTTTTTTTTTAAGCTTTGAAGAAACAAAATCTGAAAATGAACAGATACTAAATTTCATGATTTATTTAAGTTTTATGTAATAAACTCTTGAGTTCAATATCAGCAAAAATAGTCATGAATGCATTCCCAGTATGGGGCATTTCTGCTGAAGTGCTAATGGCTGTTCAAGTCATGATACAGAATCCGTGGAATGGAGAAAATTCTCCAATTCATAAACACATGAGATTTTACTGGCATTCTGTTTGCTCCCTTAGCCATCACACAATGTTACTGCTACTGCACTGGACACTTCTGTTGACACCTTACCAGGCTCATGAGGCCTTTAAAAATGATATGAGGGCAATGGGACTATTAAGATTTTGTCAGAATGTGTTATTGTCTTTGCAGATAGTATAAAACTACGTATTCTGTGTGTGAAGATCCCTTTCTGAAGATAAATGACTTGAGTTTGTGTTATGATAGCAAAACAAATGTATATAACTAGAAGCTGACATGTAAATTGTCACATCCAGGTTCTTGTAATTATAAACCTGAAATTTTGTTTTATCTGTTGTTGCCGATTGAAGGGAACGGTTTAGCTGACAAATGCTTTTTTTTCCTTCAGGCAATTAATTCACACTAACAACAAGTACACGGCATCATTCTTCACTATGATATGAGTTAAAACGGCCAAACTAGAAGCTTGTAGAAGTCCAGCTTATGCTGGGGTGATGACTAACCTTTAGTATCGCAATCCATTCAGACCAGAGCATGATGTTCATTTTGCCTTTAAACCTTCCCGCTTGCTACAAATAGCTATCCTTTGGCAACATAGCCTTCAGCTGTTTTTGAATCAGAAACTACAACTGTCTCATTAGTACAGACAATGAATTTTTGTTCTGTCAGTTCCTATCCTTAGCCTGCATTTTGGCAGGTCTTTGTTGTAAGTGTATGTCTCGCATATTTATCTCACTCTTTCACTAAACGCACTTAAAATTTTGACTTCGCTTATGGATGTTTGCTCTCAGTGTTAGTGTAATGTCCATACATCTAATTGGTAAGCTATAATGCATTTTTGGTAGCTTTAACCAGTCATTTAAAATAAATAAGATCATAATTATCTTTTTCCATTAGTTTCCATTTACCCATTTATTAAATAACAATGTTCACACTGAGCAGTTTGATTTTGTGTTACAACAAGGCAGCCTCTACATGATGACAGATGGTGTTTCATTTTGCAGACACTGTGCTAAAGTGCTGTGAGTTGTGATGTGTTTGATTTTATTAGAGATCAGATTTAACACATGCATGCTATATAACTGCAATAGCATTCCCATTTCTCATCTGTAGGAGAAAATGAAACTGTGATGAAATGTAATATACTCACCCTCAGGCAGAACTAGTGGGATTGGGAATTGCAACATAATAAATCTAATGGATATTGCACTACAGGACACTAGAAATTTACTGTTATTATGTTCAGAGAAGGAACTTGGTTTTGTAAAACTCGCTTTTATTTCACTGGCATCAGTGCAATTTCACATTATTTAACCATTATATCCCAACAGTTTCCTCCATTGAAAAAGTAACCTAAGTGCAGAGGAACAGAGGAGTAGAAGAGCTCAAAAGGAAAATACTAATTCTGAATAAGAAAATGCCTGAAATTATTAAATGCAAATTGCTGCCTGACAAAACAGTTATAGCTAATAATGTCTTTTAGTGATATGCATTTTTAAACTCCATTTATCATTTGTAACAATAGACCATTAAATATAAATATTACATATCCATGCAAATTAAAATGCCAAATTTATGTAATCAAAACCCTTTTGTACGTGAACTCTGATGAAGTTTAACAGGTATCAAGGTGATTATTATTATTATTATGTGCCCCTGGAATATGTTGTTCTTTAAATGGTTACGTTTGTACTGACAGTCAGAAGGCATTCCGCTTGATCTCATCTAGCACATCTGTCAAAAACGCTTTCCTAGGGCGCGCCATTTTATGTGTACCTAATCTGTTTCAAGGAATCAGGGATCCTAATTAGAAGTGCATCACGATAATTACATCAAGAAAAAGGAAGAGGTATTATAGTTTAATCATGGGCTAATAGGTTTGGCATCTTTAACAGTGTATTGAGTTAAGTCCTTATCTCAGAGTGTTCTGGACACTCTGGGGTGGACCTGTTTGCGCACACAGAACTTGACGTGCCTTTCTAAAACATGACTACACAGCATATTCGATCTGTCTTTTATGTCCCAGTTGGAAAGTTACATTTTCAGAGACCTTTATCCAGAGTGCAAGTCAAGCATTTCGTTTTCCAAGATGACATTGGCGCTGTTAACTAGAAATGGTCTAAGTGAACTGAATGAAGGACGTAATTCTTTTCATAATTTTTAACAATTAAGTTCTTATGAAATGCAGTATTTGCACTGCATTTCAGATAAATCCCCTGCTTTGAAATTTCAGAGTTTTGGATGCTGTGTCCTGATTGAAATACCAATCCTTGTCCTAAAAGAGCTCACTTGTAGGACTGCATTTAGCTCCCTGTCCCTTGACAAGCAGCAGAATACATCTACTGTGGAAAATAAAGCCAAAACTTTCAATAGTAGCTATTAATTCAGGATATCTATTGTTAAATTAAGTAGTGTTTAGATCTTTTATTAAGTTCACCTTTTGTTTGTTAGACTTAACATTCTTGCTATAAGCATGAGTTGTTGCTAAGTGGAGCTGTCAGCGACAACTGAATTTTTTGGGGCCTTATTGCTTAGGCTTCTTACTAGTGGGGAACATTGAGCAGCCTTTTTGTGGAAAAGGTAATAAATCACATCAGCTTTAGCAGAAAGAACTAAAATACTGGGAATTAGGAACGCTGTGGGAGCGCTTGAGCTAACTAGGAAGGTGCAGTGCATGCCAAGGCAGCTGCTTCCCTCTTGGGACACAAGATGATACTGCTTCACATGATGCTGGTGCTCTGTATGTTTACTTCTTACAGACTGTTGTCCTTGTACACTTCTTTATGGCTCTTAGATGCTATGGTATTGAAGTTGTTTTAATTTTGATAGGCTGATGTTCTTTCTGTTAGGCTTTTATTAATCTTTCACTTTCTGTTATTCCTTTTAAGGGAAAATACTTAGCATAAAACAATTTCATAGTTTGACAATTAAAGATAAAAGCTATTTTCAGGTTTAGCACAATTTAACATCGTCACAAAATTGTCTGCCAATGTACTCTGGAAAATATATGTAAAAATATTTTCCCAAATCTAAATTACACTGAAATACCTGAAACATTTCTACTATTTGCAAACAGTAAGTGCAGGTAATATTCCTAAAGGATCAGTCCATAGGGTTTTGTTAATTTTATGTTTCTGCTCTAAAAAGAAGTAATGAAAGCAGTTTCAAAAAAGTTAGGTGTGTAAAAGGATTATTATTCCTTATGGAATATTCTCTTAACCACTGCTTTACTTTTTTGACCATAGAATGGTAATATCTCTGTCAGCGCTGCTTTGGTTGCATGAGAGGAAACAATGACAGTAAATCACATATATATCCATGAATTAATCAGTAGTCCTACAAAATGCTCATTTTTTTCTGTCAGGTACACTCTGAACATAGTCTGTGATACTCTGTGTTGAAAGAAGCTTGATTATAATGTTAAATTTTTTGTTTGACGAGCAGTTCAATACATTAAGTGCTGGCCCCAGAGCGCTGGCAGTTAAAATACTGTATTGTTAACTGCTACCGAAATGAAGATGGTAGAAATTTGGGCAATGTCAAGAAAATGAAGCAGAACCACACCCAGATCTTAAAATCAGTTTGGATTTCCATCCCCATTTATAATTGATAGTCTTCGTATAGAAATCGATTTAAAGATGAAAGTTAAAATATATAGGAAAACTACTGTCTTCAGTTTCAAAATTGCAGCTCAAGTGTCTTGTTTTTCTGAGCTTCTAGCTATTGCCAGGCAACTAGCAATGCAGCTCTCCCACTGTAAATCCCCAGGGTAGACAGGCAAACCTAGTAGAATTTACTATTTGTTCTGTGCCTCTTACTCCCAGATATCAAGTCTGACTTGTACCTGTTCCTCTTCTAGACAATGTTAAGTGGGGGTCTCAGTCTCAGGAGTGCTGGGGTATGAGCAATGATGTCTGTTTTGTTGTTTTGGTTTTCTGGTTGTGTTGTTTACTTGTTTTTGTCTATGGCAAGTCCACAATACAGAGAGCATCCTACCAGCTCCTCTTCTACCACTTTTGTGTGATTCTGCTTGCAGCTAATTATGTATTGGTATTGTGATGGCTAATGCAAAATTCATGTTGTCGTTGCAAGGTCACAAGTACTTAAAGAACTTTTCTTTCACTCCATGTTGGCAACATCCCACAACTGAAAAGGTGGAAATCTGTGAAGCTTGATGAGTTTCATAGGGATCCATAGTGCCAGCCTCACTTCAAACCGGTGCATGATGGGAGAATTTAAGGCCATAACCATGTTGTGGCACTATCATGTAATGTGTATATTGGTCTCGAGGTTTAAGAAGGAGATTTGCAAAGGCAATGCATCAGGAACATTTTCAGGTAGATGCTGTAGAGGCCTGGATTGTAAGGTCTGAAATTTTGTGGGTTTTTTTTTTTTTTTTTTTTTTGGTGTATACTTGCTTTTCTAATATAAAAAGCAACTCAACAGTCAGTGATTTCTTCCAGTTATGCCAGGTATTTAACTCCTTCCTCCCCACCCTCCCTTAGGTCTGGAGGAGCTAAACTGTGGTCAGATTAATAAGATCTCTGGCTGTTAAACACAGGATATGGCTTGAAGTGGCTTCTGATGTCACAGGGTGTCTCATTTCAAATACCTGAGTTAGTGTCATGTGTTACTCATAAAGTTACCTTCTAATTCTATCTGTCATCGATTGGCTTTTGTGACCTGAAATAAATAATATCTCTGATGCTATTTTAGATGCTCCATGTGTCACACTCCTTTTAGTTTCCTCAACAATATTAGAGAAAGTGTATTGTAAAAGAAAAAGAAAGGGGGGGGAGGGAGGTATTCAGTGGAACATCAGCTTTTGAGTCAAAGATCAATATATTATATCCTATGGTTATAGTTTTATCTTCAATAACCTATATTAAACTTTTTCAGTTGCTTCTTAAGAAATAAAAAAGTCTAGCATATCATTCACTGCTGGAGTTTGTTCTTTAATTTAATTAAACTTTATTGTTGCATTTCCTGCCCTCCATCCTCTCTCTCATTCAATATACTTCCCATTATCCTTTACATTGAAATTACTTCCATCTTTTGTCAGAAACTCTCCCAACACTTCTTCAAAGGTGGAAAAATAAAGGATTTTTATCAGCAATTTTAAAATGTTTTCTGTATTGTATTCATTGTATTGAGAGTCCCAGCAGTGACTGCAAACCAAAAAGCCCAGTAATGGTTATTGTTGCCTATAGACGACTGAGACTTGACAGGGAATCTGGGTAATGCCCTCACAATACCAAGCACTGATACTTTATTCCTTTTGTGTTTTGCACAGATCTCATCCCTACCACTGTATTCAAAAGAGATTCTCTGAAAAGGTGTCCTATTTATGAAGAAATGGATAGCTTTTACTTGAGAGAGATTTTTTTCCTTGCCTTTTCCAACTTTTAATTGCAGATGAAGTAAAAGCACTGTAAGTTGAATCTGATTTGCATGAAACGGCACAGGCATGCTGGTCATGGTAGCAACTGGGGACTCTATTAACATGAACTTCCAGTGTTGATTCTTTACCTAGGTACTCACTGAAAAAAGCAAGAGCCCTCCAGTGGCCAAAATAATACCATAAAACTTGGTGGTGCTTAACCAACACCTGTCTAAGCTCTTGATAAGCTTGTGGCACTTAAGCAGGCTATGTGCTGTGACCTAAGTTTATCATACTGCTTCCCTTATCTTTCCTTGTTACCCTTTGCTTTCTTTATTTTTTTTTTGTTCACCTGCTCTTCTCATCTTTTATTTAGCTTGATGTCTTCTCATAGAAAAATCTTATTTTCATTAGGTTTGTATTGTCCTTGCTGCATTAGGGTTGCAGTTCCTGTATCAGGATTCTCACTGCTCCTGTAATTCAAATTCTATAGTTATGTCATAACTTATTTCAGTGATATTGGAACTATGTGTTATATGGACTGTATTGTAACGTCAGCTTTTCTGTCTTAAACTACAATAATGCACCTCTGCTTCTTAAAAAGGTGATGTTAGTTGTGGATCAGACACAAGTCATCTGTATGAAGTTGTCAGGTTAAGTTACCTGAGTTTTGGCCTATAATTTAAGACCAGGAGTGTGTCTTTCAGTTTTTTTCTAGAAGAAGATACTGCTAAAAGTATTACATAAATTACTAATGAGTAATAAGACCCGATAGAAAAAAAATGCCTTATATTTCTGGAAAGGTTTGGATTGCAAAAATCAAATATTTACAATGGGAACTCACACAATGGCAAAAGACAACTCTGTTCACTTGTGGATCATTGCCTGTATAGCAGCATGTAATGGCAGTTTTGTGGTAAACTTATGGTAAATTGAAAAAGACACCACTGATGTTTTACTTTACAGTATGGCTGGCTCAATTAGTGGCCCATGCTGAAATTATCATTCTCTTACCCCTTCCTGCAGTGAAAATGCAGAGCAGGCAGACAATATTGACTCTTTAAATGTCCAAAAGGCATCTCTGTTATGAATAAGTTTTTAGTGTGTGGCCAACATGGAACTGTACCTTTCATACAAAATTGCTGAAAATCATTTCAAACCAAAACAGAAGACACCTGTGTCTTCATCCTTTAGGTAACCTATATGACTTCTAAAAAGCATGCTCAGGCACTTGATAACAATATTGCTCAATATAAAAAGCTTTTTTTACAGTCCTTTACTGGAGAGAACTGTTATGTAGCTGTTCTTTGCCTTTCAGCCATTCTCCATATGTAATATCCCCAGAAAAGCAATTGCATTCTTTGTTTAGCGTATTTCACTCATTGCGAGACACTCATGATGTTCTCTATAAACAAGTCAGTCAGGTAGAAAAGCTTTTGATTTAGTGGCAAGTTTGTAAAATCTTAGTGAATGTGTTAAATACAGTAAGAATCACGGGTGACCTATTTGGGAACACTATGCCTTGTTCAACACATTATAATTAAAGTTAGATGCATTCATGTGTCTACTACAAGAAGAGATGAGTTGCAAAATGCTGGAAGTTTTGAAAACATACAAAAATGTACATACATTATTATTGTCTATTTGTCTTGTTCTTTGCTTTAGGGCAATCACCAAGACCAGTTGAGAGGCTTTAGCAGACTTTTGTCCTGATTTGGTATGTCTGTTTTCACTAGTCGAATGGTATAAACCTTTTTTCCCATCTTGTTTCTAATGCTGTTTGAAAGGTGGGATTTGTTAGGTGAGACCTGGTTTCCACAAATCTTGTCTGCTGCAGTAGCTACTTAAACTGCTGATGTTTTGGTTTAAGTTTGTTTTTTTTTAAAAGAGCCTTTGCTTTTGCTCTATTTTCCTCTGAACTTTTACTTTGCCATTGTAGACATTGTATCAGTCCTTTCCTGACTGTTTTCTTTACTAGTAACTGTTCACCTAAAAACTTGAATCTTATTCCTGTCAGATATGACTTTGCTTCCCTACTCCTACATATGAAGGTAACTTTGTTGCTGTAGTCACAGTATGTTAAAGTCCACACCAGTGTCAAAGTGGTATTCCTGTAAAACCTTTCTGATAGCTCATATATATCAAGACAATTAAAAATAGTAATTTATGGCAATTATGCCCTCTTCTACCTTCAAATCTGGGCAGAAAAGATCTTCTAAAAACTTATGCTAAAAAAAAGAATCATAGAATCATAGAATAGTTAG
>NW_009915719.1:2283-4461 GCF_000696875.1 Nestor notabilis | reverse complement strand
GTGTGCTGTCGTCCTGGTTATACCAGAGAGATTATACCAAAGGATTATACCATCATGGCAATGTGCTGGGGCTTGGCCTGTGCATACAGAACCCTGTTCAACACTATCCAGCACCTTCAAAGTGGAAAAGATGTCTCTGAATCTAATGGCAAATCAACAGACAATGCAGCTAGTTCAACTCCAAGTACAGCCCTTAGTTTCTGATCTGATCTTATTCTACATTGAAGACTGACACTACTGTTCTCCAACTCTAACATAGTCCAGGTTCAGATGTCTGTGAATCAAATATTTTTTACTGTGTAAGAGGTGGCAATATAGCAAAGGATAACAACTGTGTTTCAGAAAAGCTGTTTAATGTTCTATAGTTGAAAAACACTGCCTTAATATTACCTAAACTTCACATGCTTCTTGAAAAATATATATGCTGCTAGTATACTTTGCAATTGAGAACTTACAGGGCTTTGATTTTTAAATCTACTTGCTTTTACTCACCTGCCAGAAATCCTTTTTTTTATATACTCTGAATCTATATATATTCAATAAAAGAACTTTTTATATATAAATCCTCTTCCAAATAAAAGATTTTTGTAACACTGCCCTTTCCTGAGTAGAAAATTATCTCTTCAGGGGTTTAAAATCCAGCAAAAGTTATAGATTGTTTAGAAGGAAGCTAGTGCTTGCGACAGAGAATACATGCACACTGGCAAAGTACGAATATGATGTCCCACAATAAGTGCTCCATACTTGTTGATTGTTTGCAGTCTCTTTCCCCATGAAACTTGAAGAAAGACTACAATAAGTTACCCGTTTTATATCTCTCATCCTCTTCATTTCTGAAAGAGTACCGAGAGCATACTTAATGCTTCTGAGAGACTGAGTAGGAAACTCAGCACAAATTATAACCAGAAATTTCTGTGTGTGATTAAGCCAACATGTTCAGTTGTTATTCTCTTCTCTCCCAAGAAAGATCTTGGTCTTCTTCACTTCATTTCTTTCTTAAAAAAAAACAAACAAAAACTCTCACAATAAATGAAATCATTTTAAATCAGAAAACATACCCTATTTTATCTTAAAAAGAAAAAAAGTGAAAAAAAACCCAAACAAAAAAAAAAAACCCCAAATCCTAACCCTGTGAAAGTCATTCAGCAAGAACAATTTCTTCCCAAAAGCTGAGAGAAAAAGGACCTGCTGCAATAAATATTCATAAAAAGAAAAGAAGGCAAGATTTTTTTTTTTTTCCTTGTAAATAGCATTTTTAAAGTATTAGGTCTTGGAGTAGTTTTGTATTTGAGAAAATACTTTTTGTTACTCTTTGAACCTTATGTGCAAATTCCCCAGAATTTTTTTAAAGTTATATTGTCTCTTCTTTTCTTACACTGAGATTATGGGTTTAGGCTTGCAGTATATTCTATACTCTGATTTTTTATCTTTTCTCCTTTTGATTTAATCTTTTTTTTATTATTATTTATTTTTATTTTTAGGAAGATAGGGTCATTCCAATGCTTAAATTATTTTTGTCCAGAAGCTTCCAATTTAAGAAGTTTCTCCAAGGTAAAATAAAAACTTGATATTATTAATAGAAACTTTTAATTTTTATTTTTATTGTGTTGCTTGTTCTGTTTTAAAATTATAGTTGTCTAACTCAGTATACCTTTTCTTTCCAGACCATTTTATTTCCAGATCAAAATACATCTTAAGCAAATTTTAATGAAAGACCAAACTACAAAATATATACAGTGCCATTTAAAAGGTCACTATGTAAATCTGCTGTTTTGGTGTAGGTAAAAAGTATTACAGCAACAAAATCTACACATATAGCTGTAGGAATTAAAAAAAAACAACTTTGAAAAGTGTATAATTTCCTGTTCTGCTTTACAGCATGGAAGATTAAAAGAGAATGAAAGAGGAAGGTTTAATCAGCACAGAACAAATTTTAAAATGCAAGTGGGAAAAAAAAATATTTCTTGGTGGTACGGAAGTTTTGCACATTAAAATCAGTGACTTGTCAGACATCTTAAAAAATAAGCAAGCTTCCTGCCTACATGATCAAAATTAAGAAGACTGTTATGATATAAACTCTTCAAATCTGCATCAATCATAGAATCATAGAATAATTAGGGTTGGAAAGGACCTTAAGATTATATAGTTCCACCCCCCCTGCCATGAGCAGGGACACCA
>NW_009915719.1:0-221 GCF_000696875.1 Nestor notabilis | reverse complement strand
CAAGCCTGCCCTGGAGTGTTACATTCCCAACCAGCCCCTCCCTGTTGGTGAGCACGAGGTTAAGCATGGCACCTCTCCTTGTCAGGTCCTGTATTACTTGCAAGAGGAAGTTCTCTTCCACACAATCGAGGAACCTCCTGGATTGCTTGTGCCGGGCTGCACCATCCCTCCAACAGATATCAGGACAGTAGAAGTCTCCCATGAGGACAAGGGCCTGCGAA
>NW_009915718.1:0-7956 GCF_000696875.1 Nestor notabilis | reverse complement strand
GACTGCTGTAGCTGAACCCAGGACAGTTTTCTTATTTGGAAGCTGAATTTATCAGCTTGGTAAGTTGTATGGGTTTTGGTTTTGTTTTACTATGTTTCTCCTTTTATATTCAAATACTCCATCCCATTTGGCAGGAGCTGTTGAATTCTCTGGTGTTCTCAGGATAACTGGGTGGATAGGGAGGGAGTAGTCTTTATTTTCAAAGATTTTCTGATATCAGTATTGAATTTCGTGAATTTGATCTGCACTGTAAAATGACATTGCATTTCTTTAATGTAAGCATGTAAAGGAGTGGATACTGAAACACTACAAGCACTTTACATGTGGCATAGCCATGGTTACAATTAAAATACCCTGGATATTGGTAGACCAAGTCACCTGGTGTTCAAAGCATGCATGGGATAGTTATTCTCCACCCTAAAGAAACTATCTGCATATAACTGACTGGGGTTGCATCATAGCAGCTCACTGGCACTCAAAATATGCATGGAAATGCATACGTTTAAATTGTATATTGCTCGTTTTCAATAGTCTTTCACCAGGAGTTTGCTATACCTAAATTAGGATACTCCTTGTTGCCTGCCCTTCCATCCTGTCCTCCTGGGTGGACACAGGTACCCTGCAGAGCCCCACTCCCAGGGCACGGTTGCAGTCTGGCCATGGGTGGTCAGCCCTGCCCTACCTCTGGGTGCAGACACAGGAGTGTCCTCTGCCAGGGCCCCCCTGCAAACCTTCAAGTGTCTGTGATATACATTCAAAGCAGATTTCAAGAGAACCTTACAGACTTCATGTTTTGCAGATCTTTGCAAGTGTCTTGAAGGAATTCAAGAAGAATGCATTGGTAACATCCAGAAACCTCCCTGAAGTGGTTGGTTATCTGATGGGCAGTCAAGCAGCAAGGGAGACACAATGTACTTGATTTTATTGGTGAAAATCTTCTCTGTTTGATAAAGTTAATAATTTTAACGTTTTACTCATATTTTAGTTTACATAGTATTCATGTGCTGATATTTTTCTATCGCTAAGAAAGATGTTTCCATTATCCTGTGACCAATAACCATGGCCAGGTTCTCATCCAGCTTACTGACAAATTTGAAATGGGTTTTAGCCATTGCCTCTCAGCTTTGAATTTAATTTTCAGTGTAGGCATCTAGGCTTTCTGAAATTTGCTTTGCTCATTTGTGGTCCCTTGCCTCAATTTCCCCATTACTTACTATGCACACAGGGTTTCAAATGGCCATTAAGCACATTCAATGTCCTGCTGCATTTTGTGAGCAATATATAGTATAAAACTGTCTCTGATCCCAAAATAATAGTTGAATATAACAAATCATTTAAGTACATACTCTATTAAAATAAAACATGAATCCTCCACTTGTACTTCCCCTGCAGCCTAAGACATCAGTATCCTGTGTTATTTGCGATGCCGAGACATCTTCAGAAACACCCTAGTGGGTGAAACTTGTTTCAGTGTTGCCATAGTGTTTGTGAAAGGAAAAGCTAAAATACTTGAATCACTTGAAAACTGATTTAAATCTCACTCTTACAAAACACTTCCAAGAGCGAGACCTGAGTCTTGTCCGGAAGTGTCAGCTGGGTGCAAAACTCCAACATTGTTGAGGTTAAACTATCTTTTTTGCACGAACACAGTTATCTTAGTACAGATTAGTTTTGACAAGAAGAAAGAAAGAGCAGTTTTAAGAGGCATTAGTATCCAAATCCATACTGCTATATTGATAAGGGAAAAAAAAAAAGAAGAAAAAAAGAAAAAAGGTGCAATTAACCTCACTATGCTTGCATAAAATCTGTGAAGGGCATCTTTACCAGTGTTATTGAAAGTATTAACTGCACATTAACTACAGTTGCCTTATCCTTTAAAGCTCTTACCTTAAGAAATGTTTCATACCTGCAACTCCAGTAAGTGAAGCAGTTCACCAGCAGATCTCCAAACATGTCCCAGGAAATTAATCTTCTACTTCTAGGGGCAAAGAATCCAGATCAACCAGAACTTTGAATTTGTCTTGCATGCACTCAGGCAAACATGATTAGAAAATGGTAAGACATGGAGAATTAACCTTCATGTGGAAAACCTCCCCACAATATTACCCCTAAAAAGGAAAAGAGGAAATATACATTAGCATGCTTTTGTCATTGACATAAATATGTCTTTAAAAGAAAGGATAGTAACTGAACGGGAAATGTTGCTTGAAGTGAAATCCTGCTTGAAATAATTGCAAGGGGAAAGATATGTCTTATTTTATGGTGCTGAATTAGAAGTTGCAACTGTTTGCTTTAATTTTCACGTAGTGTTCAGTATTATTAAAAGCCTAAGGTTTCTATTGTCAGTTCCTTTAAATAATAGAGATATTAAGCCAACAGACACCTCCAGGTCTTTATTAAGCTGTAGGTAGTTATATTCCAATGCTAGTTTCAATATAATGAAATTGGGATCATTTTATTCACTTGGCTTGTGCTTTCCAACATACCATACATGGAAGCTTTCTTCTTCATGCATATTTACAGCAGTAGGCCTGAAGACGACTCTTGTGAAATATCTACTGCCTTACAGGAGCCTTCTTTCTTGATTTTTTTATGCCAAATTTTTTACGCCAAAATAGGTCATTATAGCACAATGAAAAGCAACATTTGTGTTGTAGTTACATTTACTGTTATGCTAAAACTCAGGCATTGTATTTCCTTTCACTTTGGGAAACAGATGAAATGGAAGTACCTTGTTGAGATCAATCTTCTTTCTTTCTATAAACCCAAGAAAATTTCTCTGAAAACTGGATATCTATGCTGACCTCCAAAGGAATGATATATTAATTCAGTGCTATGGTTCTATTAAAGGTGTTTTTGGCCTGGCTTTTAGCATCTAGACCTTAATTACTCTTTCGTACAGGGCTTTACTGAGCATTTTCATTCCTCATATGCAACAGCACCTTCTGAGGCACAATTGTATGTATACCAGACAGAAAGAGTTAATATATACATGCAGAATGAGATCTCTCTGAAACAGAAGACCTCTGCACATCCCATTATGCTTTGCTACAAAAGTTCAAGGAGCATGGCTTACTTCTGCAGTAGAATAAAGTTGTGAGCTGCCTTACAGCATCTAGGACCTGTAGACAGTGAAAGCAAGAGAAGCGAAAGAACTAGAGGCATATGTATTCTGCATGCACCCAGCATCTCTAGGATTGGAAGTCCTACACTAGTCCCAGTGGGGGCACTTTGTTGGAACTTTCACGTTATGTGTTGTCCATCCCCTCCTAGAACAAAAAAGAAGGCTGGTCTCCAGAATGACATATTCAATCACTTTAAAACCATGCTTTCTTTTTATGCTTACATCAGACATATAATCACCTGGTATCTGAAATCACTGCCTGTCTTGCTGTCCAGTATCATTTCCCAGTTTCTGCCTGTGTATGTGTAAAAGTGTTTCAGGACAAAGATGACTCTATGTACACATACCATTTCTTACACTTGCCTCGTATAATCTCACCCAGAAGGGCAGCATTGAGGTGCTTATGTTGCCATATATTATAAAATCTGTGATGAGTCAATATCCTTTTTAGATTTATGCTTGTATTACGGCTATCAAAATAGGGACGTGACCTACTAAAGTAGTTCTCAGGCACTTAGCAGTCAGTGATGTTTTAAGTGAGTCTAGTGTGTTAGTATCAAAGAGGTATCTATATTTCCACAGTCTCCAGTAATCCTGGTTTCTTTTAATTGTTGCATAGTGCTTAACTAACATTTTTTCAAATGAAAGGTATACTTCAAGTTCATTTCCAACTTAGGTAAGCTTCGTTAGCAGTGAAGTTTTTTCAGCAGGTCCAAATAGGGCAGTTCTGCTAGGTCCAGCTGTGGTATGTGACTTCACCAGGAAGATAAAAAGGGAGATCCTGTGGACCCACAGCTGCTCTTGGACTGTCAGCATCTCACCAGCTGGCAACCTTCTGCCTGGTCTTGGTGGGTCCAGTGCCCTGCCTGAAAGGTAGCTCAACTTCCTGACCCCACGATAAACATCTTATGCCACAGGAGAGGAGGGAATAGATGTAGCTGAGCTGAATGTAGAGCATATCTGCAATTCCTGCCTGCCATGAGAAAAGATCGGCCTTTTCCAGGGTCCCCATGCCAGCAGGGCCCTTCCCCTGGACCACTCTGCCCACGGATGGAGCAGGGCCTGGGGGACCTGCAAACTACATATTGTGCGTGTTTAGCTGGGTGCTTACAAAAATAAAGGGCTAAAAGCCGGGTTGCACCTCTGTAAAGCAGTTTGCTATGCTGGATAATGTCCTGGCTGATTTCTGCATCTGTTCCATCCTGAGTGAGAGCCTCTTGCTCCATTTCAGGCTGCAAGGTTTTGTTTTGTAGCTCTGGTTCATACAGCACACAGCTCTGCTGATGTGCTGACTGAGATCTGGTATTGGATGAATAATAAATAAATCACAGTCATAATTTCAAGCTGTCCCTACTGACAAACAGTGTGGGTGTTGCACTGCACAGATGAATATGGAGGATCACTGCAAAATTACCAGTTCTTATTCCATTTGTGATCAAAACTAGCTACGAGTTCATTTTCCACCAAGATGCAAAGTTAGTTCATTAACCCATTGCACTAAGCAAACCTCACATTGACACCTTATGTTAGTGATTTTTCACGCAGAACCTGTCATTCCAAGAAAGAAGCAGGTTTGTGTCCTTGGAGCTGGAACTAGAGAAAATGTCATTTCAATTTAAGCTATGGTGATCAAAAGTAGCTATCTGAAATCAACAGAACTCGGTTCCAGGCCTTTATACAAATCCAAAATAAGCAAAGAACATCATGTTCAAAGAAACGATTTTTGTATAAGACTTGACTTTTAAGTCTGTGTGCAAAAATATTCTTTTTGAGCTGAGTTCAGTAGTTTCCCCACACATCTAAAAAGAGTTAGCAGAATAGGTAGTAAATTACACTGGAATATAAAATAAAAACAGCACTAGACACTGCTTCTTCCTGGTTTTACCAGCTCAAGAAATAACTGTGTCAAGAAATTATTGACAGTGCTCTTAAAGCGTGTGATATATTAGATTACTATGACAAAGAGAAGCATGGGAGACAGGTTATGAACTCTGGCCCATGTTTTGCCCTTGGGGTTGAACTCCTGTAACGGGCAACAGTCTGGACAGTTGCTCTTTTGGCTCACATGGTAGACGCACTTAAAGATCATTGTGCTTTCTGTGTTAATGGCCCTCTGCATGAAACATTTTTAAATCCATATAGGAGCTGAAGAGGTGATACAAGAGTTTCCAAGAAAGAACCAAAATTCTGGCTGCATTTTAGAGCAAATATAGTGTGTTGGAAAGTATACATTGCATGTAGCTCTCGGTGACAGTTGGAACATTTTAAATGAATTACAGGTTAAATCTCTGTACTAAAAAATCACTAAGTGGCAGCATCTGCATCACTGCTAATTGCTAATGAATCAATATATACATCAGCTCAAGAATATAACTGACCTCTGGGTTTAAATATGGTGGATTTTGTAAATTGACAGGTAGCAAAGAATTTCGGGACCTTTGGGTTCAACCAGTTTTTTGTCAACAGATATTTCTGTACGGTTATGTTTGCACTCTGCTACTAAATATGGTTGTAAGCATAGGGGGTCAAGAAGGAAAATGCTATAGCTAAACTTCTCTTTGTTTCTGTCTTTTATAGCTGTGAAACTGTACATTACAATGTCACTTCATTTCAATCCAGTCTTGCCATATTTACCTGAGTAGGCACGTGCTATCTGAGTTACATAACTTCTGGATTTGCTCTGATTTATTAAATTTCTATTTTCTCCAGGATTTTAAATCAGCAGCAGATATACAAATCACAAAAATCACTTTCACTCAAGAACAAATTCTGAGCTCACAAGGGTAAAAATGTGTATTTTCAAAAATGAAACCTTTGGAAAATATTCAGAAAGGGAGGACACATGAAATTTCACACTGAACCTGATCTGGAGTGGGTGGAAGTGTTCGTTTTTATAGCAAAAATGGCAATAGATGTGCAATCTACACCCTAGATAAAATATACAACAGAAAAATTGTCATGCCCAGTCATTCAGCAGGGAAGAAAGCAACATTTTTGAAATGGACTACTTCCTTACTCAACCTGCCTTCCATTCTGCCGGTGATAGGTCCAGCTCTGCTTATCCAGTAGTGGTTTCCCTCTAAACACAGTGGTCTGAGAATCCCTTTATTGCAACAACTCCCCTTCATAAATAATAAACCAAAGCCTTGTCTCAAAGAACACCAGGACAGCTGTCAAAAGAGGTGAGATTTGTTTACAAAGAGAACAAGAAGTAAATGGATGAGGCAGAAGCCGAGACATATCTACACGTTAACGTAAAATAGAACAAAACTCATAGGGTTCATTTCAGGTAAAAATATCAGAGGCATCTGAAATACAAGCAGCTACATCAAAGAAAAATTATTAATCATTAGGTCATGAAATTGTGAGAGACACTATTTTTTTTTATTCTAGAATAGGAATTGGACTGGCTTGCAGATCACTTTCCTGTCTATTCAACAATGGAAGATTTAAAAATGTTTATTTCCAATTTGCATTACTTGAAGGCTGGCATAAAAAATGTTATTTATATTCTTTTCCATATGTTTGCTGTTCTTGTGTCTGCACAAAGGTGTCTAAAGATACAAGAAGTGAAACTTTTCACCTTTCACTAAAGGCACAGTGAAATCTATCTTTTGAGATCCCACTGAACTGATGGTTAGTCTTTACATTTATGATGATTTAAATATTGATAATGATTTGGTGTGGTGCAAAAAGGACTTACGTGGGCTTACACCTAAGGGTGAACAATCAGCACCAAATAACATTACTGACTCCAAATGAATTATCACTTTCTGTTTTGATAACTACACTAGTGATTAACACCTAGGAAAACACAAAAGCTGGAAACAAGGAACCAAATCCATGGCAACTACATGTTCAGTTTTTAGTTTTCTAACATGCAGGAAGGTAATTATGTTTTGGTTCTATGACGTATAATAGCATTAGTGATCTGTGAGTCAGGCATTTCCTGCAGCTAATGGTGGGTTGGGTTAGGAGCCCCTGTGTTTATCTGAGACCTTTTACTATTCCAGCCGGTCATTAGCTGCCAGGAAATGTCTGACTCAGGGGTCATTATTGCTTAAATATTGCCTCTAAAAGCTTCTCATTACTATCAATTCCTTTTGCTTTTGTACTGTATTAGCAGGCTTAAGTAGTAATACAATTAATTATAGTAACAAATCAAGCAAATAATAAAAGCTCTGCAGGCCAGAGAAAGAGCTAAGACAAATTACTTTATTTTCGACATATTTCTAGTTTAGGGTTAGATATTACCACTGTAATAAAGCCAAACAGTAAGTATCAAATGAACTACTAGAAGAGAAGAAGGAAAAGGAGAAAAGGAGAGGAAGAAAAAGTTTCCTGGAAAGAGAAGGAGATAGAGTCAGAGGGAATGAATAATATAATGCCAAAGTTTTAAGTGAGGAATTTTGCATCCCTGCCAATGAGAAAGGATGCAAGGACGTAATGCAATACGACAACAAAATACAGATATTTCAACACGAATATACTCCTTTTGTCTTTTTGTTTTTCAGAAGGTAAATAACAGCTTGTGGCTTAAGGACAGAGCAGAAATACTAAACAAAGCACTCACTCTGATTTTGTCAATAGTCTCCAGAAAGGAAAGACCTCATCTGAAATTCCCAGAAGCAAATAAAAATGAAATTTTGTCGCAGTATAAACTGAAACTTTGTCTTTTTTTCACCTGGCAAGGTTGCAGCTCAGTTTCCCATTGCTCTGCATCCATTAGCATGCATAGTCATTTTATGCTGTCTCCATCAGCCAACACGCAGCATCATTTTCTATGCAGTATTTCAGCTTTTCAAATTAAAGCAGCATGGAAAAAAAAAAAA
>NW_009915717.1:459-5147 GCF_000696875.1 Nestor notabilis | reverse complement strand
GGCCGCCTGCGCCACACAGGCCCCGCCGCGGGGCGGTAAACAAAACCGGGGCTGTTCTATACGGAGCGCTCGTGGTGTCGCCGCCTCAAATGCTGCCTCAGGCGGCGAGAGCGCGGGTGCTCCTGCACTGACTGCACAACTGCCTGTGCTCGGGGTACCTCCAGCGCCCGGCCGGGCTGAACTGTGTGTGGTAAAACACTCGTTCTGTCCAAAAGAGAAGTAAAAAGGAGCAAAAACCCAGCAGTGTGTGGCTGCCGCTGTCCTTTTGAGGCACCTGTTCCAGAAAGGGGCGTTCAGGTTCCTGGCAGGTTTTGAAATCAGGAAGTCTTAAGGAACGCTTCGGCAGGCAGAAGAAAAGTAAGTCGTGAAAAAGTTGACGGGTTGTCATGCACAGTGAGTTGTAAGGTATAATCGGTTGTTCCAAGCGTTTGCATCTTAAACGATTAAGGCCTTTAAGCATGAGCTTAAAGCTTGTGTTCGTACGATCTTTATGGACCTCCAAACCAGTCTAAACTCGGAAACATTTGGTTGACAACCAAAACAGCCTAAATTAGACACATAAGGTTGACAGCTCATATTCAGGCCTAATAAAGCTTCCCAAATCAAGGAAAATGCCCCTAAAAGACCACTGTTTTCCAATACAGAGGACTGGCAATATGACACACAGCAAAAAGCCCATACTAAAACTACAATAACATCACCACAAACCAAAAAAACACCGCCCAAAACCCACAACTGAAAAGGAACAGACATAAATAAGGGTCTGTGGTGACCATGGGCTTAACTTGTCACAAAGTTGTGAGTTTGCGTTTAGGGTTTGTTTTTTTAAGTTTCTAGCTATAATGTTTGAATTAAGAGCATGGCAAGCTTCTCACCTAAGTAAATGAATGCAGGAAATGGGCCTTCATACATGAGTTGTTAAAAAAACCACCAGATTTTATTACTTATTCTGCCTAGTTTGGCCTTAAAATGTTTAACTTTCCTAGGCAATTCATTTTGTATCCCCCCTTTTTCATACCAAATAGGTCAAGTTGTATTTTCTTAGGCATTCATTATGCTTTTCACTACGTGATGCAAGAGGAGGCGTCTAAATGAGATTAAAAGTTACTCAGTCGAATCAGTCATGTTTAAGCATGATTTAAACAAACAGAATAAATTTGTATTCCAGTTGCATTAAGGCAGTCAGATTTTATCTGAATGACATTTGATAACTTGCTATGCAAAAGAATGCAACTGAAGCTTCATTTCTGGCTTCAGATAATGAATGGTTTTGGTGCCAGCTTTGTGCCTTATTACTATTGCAGAGTTTACAATTATAATGTTAAGGGCTGTTTTTGGTAGATGTCTTAATTACAGCAGCTACTACTTGGAATTAGCCCACTTCATTCTGTTGGCAACAGAGGCCTACAACTAATATGCTTAAATAAGAAGTTTTTGGTTGTAATCTCATTTAGAGAACAAACATGCCTCCAGAGTGATGGGTTGTTTTGGGGATTGTTTAATGAACCTGGATTGGAAAGCTGTTGGGCCATTAACAATGTTTTATTCCATTTAACAATAAATATTAAGCACTACAATATCACATCTACCTGAGAACACCTCAACAGTTGTGTCCCCATAAGATGGTGATCCTTCAAGATTCGACCCTCAATTCTCCTTTTGATTCCAGTAAGAATCAAAGAGAGCTCTGGTGCTGGCGCTGGTCCCACCAAGGCTACCTGCCTCCTTTCTTGCTCTTATTCCTGCCTCTCAAATACTCTTCAGCTAGAAGTAGAAGGAGGGGCAGGGGTTTGGGAAGAAGCCATTCAGAAAGCACTGAGCAGTGGGTATTAACTGTGACAAGGCTCAGGAGGATGGTGGAAAATGATACTGATAACCAAAAATGGGATTATTTTACTCTCCTCCAGCAAGGACCAGGAAAAATTGCTTCAGATCCAAGATTCTCATGCCTCTTCAGGACACACACTTGGCAGTAAAAAGTGCTTGAGTTTAAGAGAAGATATGTAGTTTGCTATGTAGAAATTATGTGTACTCTGTAAAATCTCAGTGCTGTCAAATTGGAATTTGAGATTTTCTGCAGGACTCGTCTCAAATAGCTCTAATAACTGTCATTAATAGTTCTAATTAACAGCCAGAAAAGCCTTTACAGGCTATGCTTACTTGCATGGTGTTATATACACTTCAGTAGCCCTGGGAAGTTCAGTTGTAGTGATGCCTTTGGAGAACAGATTTGCTTTACGGAGGACCTTTCTCCAAACAATGAACCCCTCGAAGACTGGAGGCACTGATTTAGTATCCCCAGATAGTAAGTTATCTTTAATAAAAGATACTTCTAAAAACACTGGGGTATTAATTAGAGTTCATATCCCAGGACCTACAGGTAGGTGACCATTTCAGTCCCTTGAATTATTAAGCAGGTTATTGCTGCCTGTGATACTGTGAATTACTGTTATTACTGTGTGTACTGATATTTAAGGTAATAGATCTGGAGTCTCATAACTGTATTATGCTTTCTCAATGTTGTATGAAAACTCAGGACTCACAGTAGAGCCCTTGGATAAGTCAAGACCTCAGAACTAAATTCAAGTTACATCTAACCTGTCTTCTTCTAATTAATGACCCGTAAACACTTTCTGAAACATTCTGGTTTGCTATAAAACCTTTGACCTGTATTTTTCATCATTACGCAATAATGTTTGCATATTCAATGTCTATCTTGCATTTTTGCCCTTCCTAGTTTTCATTTTACAAGCAGATGTTTGTGGCTGACAAGTAAATTAAGGCCCATTTCAGCAGCTTTCTCATTCCAATAGACTTGAAAGACCAAAATAATCACTAAGCTTTCCTTGACCAGAGAAATAAAGTTCATTTTTGCACTGTTTCTGTCCATCTATTTACCTCTTTCAATGTAATAAGATACAGATTTTGATTCTTTTAAAAAACAAACATGAAAAGAAAAGACACTGTGGATACCAGTACCTGTCTTTCACAGAATTAAACCCAGTTCACCAAACCAATATTCAGGAAACACAACCATAACACACTGCAGCAATAAGAGCTGACCACGAACTCCCCTAAATTTGTTTAGCTCTGAAATACTTACAACATTTCTGGCAGAAGTTGATCTTTCCCAGTCCTACAGCATAGCTGTCAGGGAACTCCCATGTAGGCAGACTATAAGTAGCCATAATCTCTGTGTTTAAGACAAGTGGTGGTGTTACTTTGGGGTTATTTTACCATTAGTTTTTGTAGGTGCCGTAAGAAGGTTGCACAAATGACCCCTCCTATAAAGTTGCAACCCAAGAAGGTTGAGACCCATTGTGATAAATGGCTTTAGCAGAGGCTTCGGAGGTGGGTGGGGTAATCTGCTTCTATTTCCTCTCCTGATTAGCCCTTTGCTTCTGTGGAAGAAAACACCCCTAAGACTCATAGTAAGATGAGGTTTTCATAGTCTGCTAAAAAACCCCATATATTTATATACACATATAGTATATGTACGTACGATATATACATGTACTGTGTGGACTATAATATACACACACACTATATGCTTTCCCTTTCTCCTCTTTAGTATTATATATGGTCAAAGACAGTCAAGTGAAAACACCTCTACTGTTTGCATGAGAAGAGGAAATCTCCAGGCTGGCAGCTGTCTTCAGGACACACGCAGCCATGCAGTTGCCAGCTGTAGCCAAGTAGATGGTGATGAACACATGCATTGTCTGTTTTGGATCACAGCACAACCTGGGAGAGAAGACATACTGAATTCTGCTCACTGACAAAAAACATTTCTACTTCTCAAACTGCTGTTGAAAAACAGAGGACAATACACTTCTTAAAGCTGTTGTTGAGATTAAAGAATGCGAGTGTGCTCAGGCACTTGGGGGACTGTTTTGATTAGTATACGTAAATTTATTCATTTTTTTTCAGCAATAGAATGGTCCTTAAAAAAGGAGCAGGAGATTTGGGATTAACCTCTGTTTTTTATGGGATTAAATCAACAGAGGTTTTGTTTACACAGACCTCAGTAAGGCAGAGATTCCATCCTTGACTATAGAATTTTCTAATTCTGTATTAGTTTACAACACATCGAACTGGAACGTAAAACCCCGTGTAAAAGAGCAGCCTGCTAACAAACAGTGTGTCTCTGGGTGAGTTATGTTGAGCATTTGCATTCTGGGATCTTCTGCAAAGTGTTTATCTTTAGAAACAGCTTTAAAATAATGTCCAAGGCTATCAATCGTGCTGGGCTCAGCAAGAAGGAGAGGGACACAGACACATGCCAGCAACTTCAGTTCTCTAAACAGGAGGAGGAGAAAAAAAACACATTGAAACTTTGATCTCCACAATAGTGCAACAAGCTTCCTTTTCTGTATTGTATGTGAATTTATAAGTAAGAGGCATTATTGACTAAGGGAAGTTGATGCAATTCTCCAAGAAATGGGTCTTGAGATAAGAGTTTTGGCTACTGTGTCTTCTGCTGGGCCACTTACCTTCCTGTTTCTGCAGCACGACTGTTAAATTACCCCAGCAGTAAGCCTTTGAAACAGTCATTTTTCTGAAGGCTTATGGAAAACATACACTACAGTATTTCCAAGTAGTTGTAAGATGTGTCAGAGGTATGTGCATTAAAGAACTGTAAATGATTAAACAGAAAGTGGTTTTAATTCTAGAGAAAGACAGAAAAC
>NW_009915717.1:0-428 GCF_000696875.1 Nestor notabilis | reverse complement strand
TTTAAAAACGAAAAGAAAAGCCACTCGCACCTCCCAGACACCTTTGACTCACAAGTAGTTTCACAGGAGGCTTCTGGCTTTTCAACCAGTATCCTCTAGGCTTCAGGAGGAGGTTACAGAGCAGTGACTTGAGCTGACACTGCAGCCATCTGGGATCTCTGCAGGATGGGAGGGAGAGAACATACCTTCCCCTGGTTCCTGTGTGACAGCCTGCCCTCGATGAAGGGAGAAACTTGGCATCGATCCCCATTTATAGCACATGAACAGTGCTACATCCCTGAAACATTAAGGCACAGGCACACAAACAAACAAAACCCTTGGCAAATGCAAAATAGGCAGAACCCAGAGCCTTTGAAGTGACAACCCAAGCAAGTACACCTGTATATGTGTCTGTGGGCGTATATGTATACACATATATATAATATATA
>NW_009915716.1:0-1032 GCF_000696875.1 Nestor notabilis | reverse complement strand
GATGGGGGGGGACACCCCAAGATGGGTGCAGCTGCCCCCACCCGCTGGGTTTGGGGTGCTCCAGGGGTGGGAAGAAGGTTTTGGGGTCCTTCAAGATGGGCAGGAGGGATTTTGGGTCCTCCAAGGCAGGTTTTGGGGTGCTCCAGGGTTAGAAGAAGGGGTTTGGGCTGATCCAAGGTGGGGTCTGGGCTCCTCCAAGGTTGGGAGAAGGAGTTTGGGGTGATCCAAGACTGGTTTTGGGGTCTCCAAGGTGGGGTTTGGGCTCCTCCAAGATGGGGAGGAAGGATTTGGGGTCCTCCAGGGTTGGTTTTGGGGTCCTCCAAGGTCGGGAGGTTGGTTCTGAGGTGCTCCAGGGTTAGAAGGAGGGTTTTGGGTTGATCCAAGGTTGGTTTTGGGGTCCTTCAAGGCTGGGAGAAGGGGTTTGGGGGTCTCCAAGGTGGGTTTTGGGATGATCCAAGGTGGGTTTTGGGTTGATCCAAGGTTGTATTGGGCTCCTCCAAGATGGGGAGGAGGGTTTGGGGTCTCCAGGGTTGGCTTTGGGTTGTCCAAGGTGGATTTTGGGGTCCTCCAAGGTGGATTTTGGGGTCCTCCAAGGTTGGGAGGTTGATTCTGGGGTGCTCCAGGGTTTGAAGGAGGGGTTTGGGTTGATCCAAGGTTCGTTCTGGGCTCCTCCAAGGTGGGGAGGAAGGTGTGGGGTGTCCAAGGTGGGTTTTGGGGTGTCCAAGGTGGATTTTGGGGTCTCCAGGGTGGGTTTTGGGGTCCTCCAAGGTTGGGAGGTTGGTTCTGGGGTGCTCCAGGGTTCGAAGGAGAGGTTTGGGTTGATCCAAGGTGGTTTTGGAGGTCCTCCAAGGCAGGTTTTGGGTTGATCCAAGGTTGCACTGGGCTCCTCCAAGCTGGGGAGGAGGGTTTGGGGTCCTCCAGGGTTGGTTTTGGGGTCTCAAAGATGGGGTTTGGGGTGCTCCAGGGTTAGGAGAAGGGTTTGGGTTGATCCAAGGCGGGTTTTGGGGTGTCCATTCCCGTGTCCCCCCAGTC
>NW_009915715.1:0-9993 GCF_000696875.1 Nestor notabilis | reverse complement strand
TGTGTACATATATATGTGTGTGTGTATATATATAATTTATATATATATATAAATAAATTGAAGTTTGCCTCAATTCACATAAGAAAGCTTTAAAAAAAATTAAAATATAACGATTTCTCTCTTGGGTTTGCTCCACACACTCCCCCACCCCCGGTATTTGACTTCATAATATAAAGCAATCCAAGCACCACCGGTCAAGTCCAAGTTGAAATACTCCATTGCAGTCCAGTGCTGTTTATGCTTGAAATGATATATTATTTCTTGATAACACATTCAGCGTTTGCTAAACAATACTTTTATTCTTGACTTTAGTTGTCTCTTAGCCAGCAGGCAAAGTGTGGATCAGTTCTACAGCACAGCATTTATTATTACTTATTTTTTGTTAAGGAATCATGACTATTTTTTGAGACATGAAAAAATCAATTAAATCCTCCCCTTTTTCAACATAGAAACAAAATGGTGTAGGCAACTTCTATAGTAAATTTGTTAATGTAATGAATGAATGACCCCTGAGAACATGGGGAAACTGAGGCTGCAGCACTAGGCTGTGCAGTGGGAGGGCACTTCAGAGACCCACACTTCATCGTATTCAGCCCAGCACTTCAGTACCTACTTAAGTCCCCAGGTCCCGTAAGGCTGAAGCACATGTCCAACGGCTTTGCTGAGTCAGAGCCGGAGATATGGAAATAACCTGGATGCCTCTCTGGCTTGATAGAAACTTTCCATGGAGGGCTCGGTGCAGGCACACAGATCCGCTCCAGGTGGCTTAGCCCGGGGTTAAGAACTTGCTTATTACAGAGGCAGAAATTAGAAGTGAAACACAAGAAATGGAAGTGGATTCTTTGGTGTCTGTGAGTATAGGGACCGAATCCCGCATGCTTCCCTCGTATAAATAGTTCAGCTGGAATCTTGCTGACTGCTCATCTCTGGAAGGCGGCTCAGGGAAGCAAACAAACAAAAAGTGCATGCAGAGAAGCTGTGATTAAAGACAGCAACCTAGGAGTTATGTCGGCTTTGTTTTCATGGCCAAAAACTCCTTCTTGCAATGTGGTTACCGTCTGAGGGCTTCATTTGACGTATTGTAATGGGCACTGATCAAAATCCAAAAGAAAAAAACACGGATCCTGCTCCAAAGGAGTCGGCATCAAAAGGAAAAATGAGGAAAGGACTGAAATAGTTTTTAAAGCAGAGTTCTCCCCTTCTTATTTTTCTGTTCATGTGCCTTCTGGGATACCTTTAAATAGATTGCTAATTTGCACTCTATTTGGCATAGAATAATTAGCAACTGCCTACTGAGTGTTTTAGAGCTGGGGTCAAACCTTCCTAATGTTTAATATTTAACACTGTAATACTGTGGTAGCTCTTTAAGGTCGCCATTGGATCAGAGCCCCTATGTGCAAACGTGCCGCCTCAGTTTCAGACTGTTTTGCCCCATGTGTAAATGCATCCCTTTCCTGTTTCATTTTCAGGATGCTTAGCCGAAAAGACCATTGATCATAGCACAGTCACAGATTGCTTTTTCTTGGTATGAAGAGCACTTACATAGACACACACTTTCTCTTCCTTATGTTCCTGTTTGGTGAGAAAAAGGGTGTTGAGAAGTTCAGACGTTTGCACTACTTGTGCTTTTCCTGCTAATGCATCTTTTGAGGTGGGAGGCCTCCGTCTTACTCAAACAGATTAAAAGTCATACTCCTCCCATCTTGAAACAGGCTTGGTCCTGCACCAGTAACAGGAGCCCTTAATGAAGTTATGATTTCTTGTCCTCAGAACACACAGTTTTAGCTCTTCTTACTTGAGTGTCAGTGAGGGGGGGGTACCTGTGCTTAGTGCCTGGTACCAAGGTGCAAACTCCCCCTGCTCATCCCTGCCTTCATCTGCATGGGCACAAAGGCATCAGTGGAATTATTCAGGAGCCGCACTGTGCACGGGTGTAAGACTTTGCAGGATCCAACCCATTAGGTGTTTTGCTCTTTGCATTATAAAAATAACTCTCCATGCTAAATCAGCTTTTTTCCCCCTAAAATGAATAAGTATTCTGTTTGAAAGATTAGCCCTTCAGGGAACTTTCTATTAAAAACAGTTTTATCCCTGTCTTCCCGCTGTCAATGTTTAAGACAAGTTTATGTTGCAACGAAGACTTAAATAAAAATACCTCTCAGAGGGTCTTTTGTAAATCTTCTAAAGTGCTATCTGGGGATAGAACACCTATATGTTACTTTGTTCCTCTAAATTGCTGAGAACGTGTGAAACATTAGTTTAATACATTTCAGCATGTACCCTTATTTGCTGTTCTTTTTTTACCTCCTTTCTTTCACTCGAAAGTCTTTTTTTTGCTTATTTTTTTTACTGTATTTGGCTATAAGCATATTTTTAACGATGTTACAGTGTTTATACACTTACAGAGACCTCTAGGTAGTAAAACTTTAAAAGGTATTACATTTGAGACATTAAAGTCATTAAGAGCAGCATGCATGGGGTGCGTAGGACCAGACCAACTGTTCAACTAAATAGGAGACCAATGCTGCATTCCAAAATACACCAGAAGGAAGCAGTATCCAAACCTCGCATGTATCACAGAACATTATATGCTGTGGAGCAAATTCACATCCAAATATGGCCCCTGAAGCCTTTGTGAACTGAAGTGAGCAGCCCCTTGCATCTGGCCAGCCTTAGGCAGCAGAGCCTGGGTGAGCCTTGTGTGCCGCGCTGGAATGTGCACATTTATCTCTCTAACCCATTTGCTCGTGCACACTCACAGTCCTGTTGATGAATTCTACTTCAGAGGGTGACACGTCTAGTTTTCAACCCTCTTCTCCAAGGTGTACGAGCTCATGCTGTGGAAGTGTGTGGATAGGTGTAGTAGTTCACCCAGGTGGAACTGTGTGTTGCAGTGGCTTGTAGCAAGTCAGTAAAGCAAAGCAAGGTCTGTTAACACATTTATGCAACCCATCCTTCAGTGACTTTCCCGTTGGTGCTCTGCTAGCATCCAGGCACTTGGCTGTTTGAAAGCACTGCCAAGCATTAACTGCCTCTGGTGTGAAACAATTGTGCTCAGCTTTTAGACACACTAAGATCTTTACTCATTCCCCAGCACATAGCTGAAATAGTTTGCCTTTTTGGTCCCAATTAGCCAAACCTTCCTGAGCCTGACACTCTGTGGTCACAATAAACATTATTAGCTATCCAGCCTTTCAAAATCAGGAGTCAGTCTGAACAAAAAATGTATCACAAGACTGGCTGAAAAGTTGCAGGACGTGTTTGGGACTCTCTTTCTTTTCCCTTCTCCAGTTCCTGGCTCCAAAGACTGAGATTTTCATAGGGTTTTCTTACAGGAAGGCAAAGTTATTTTTCATGAGAGGTAAAAATCTTTTGACAGAACAGGATTCCAGGTCTTGGGTTTTCAGATACACCATAATTTTTCATGAGCTCTGCAGTGCAATCAGCAGAGTCGATAGCAGTGTATGCTAGGAATATTTTATTGCAACAGGAACCCAGGCTCAGCATCCCTCCTGCAGACACAGCTCTACCAGCCAAGCTGTGCTTTGGATCAATGTAAGGAAAACATCCTGCACATCTGAAGCGAGCTGTGCTGGTAAACTTCAGTTTCCCTGTGTCTTGGGGATTCTGCTGGCAAAAACGGAGAGTGCAGGATCAAATCTCCTTCCTCTTTGAGTAACAGAGCTGTGCTCCCTGGAGCGTTTAGGACAGGCATTCCTTGATTAGGGATCAGCACAGTCTATCAGAGAGTTATGCCCCATCGTTTAGTGGTTTTTCCATTCTCGTTTTGCCTAAACCGAAACCACAGCTCAACAACAGCAACAAATGTTTGTCTTTCTAACGTGGTGTCATGGTGCTGCTACACCCACCTAACGGAAGAAATCCATGCCTGTGGCCAAAGACATCACCCAAAACGAGAGTGAGGCCCTCACTGAGTGATAACCAGCACGGACAGAAACAGGTCAGGTCTGGTTTGCACTAGCTAAAGGTGTTGTTCAGCTCTTAATTTGGTGTCATGAAAGAGCATTGGAGTTAAATAATTTTCTGCAATACGTTATTCCTATAAACCAGTTCTTTTTTAAACAGCCAAGCACTCGCAATTAGTCTGGTCATGATGTACATAGCGTTGTATCTACATGTCTTCTGTGCTTCCTTCTCTTCTGCTTCATTTCCCAAGCGGTGGATTGTTAATTACAGAGCTGCAATTAATTTTTCATGTCAGACCACTGTGCTGGACTGCAGCCTTCAACCTCTTATAAACAGACGTCACCACAGCTAACGTGTGATCGAGTGCAGGTTAAAATCATTATCACGGCTTAATGTTACATATAAAGAAAAATGCATTTTTATCTACATTCCCCCATTATCTCTCTAATGACACCATGTTTTTTCTCTCGGAGCTGTAGTCATTGTTATTTTAAGTGCTTGTTAGTACAGCTGTGGGGGAAGACATGATCAATATTTCATTTGGGAAAAGACACAACAGCGAATGTTCGTTAATGTCTCCATTATAGATAACTAGATAAAATAATAGGTATGGTTAGAGAGCAATCGAGCACTTAGACAGGGGATTCTTCATTATGTTCCAGTGAATTAAAACAACTTGAGGCATCTGCTTCGCTGTCTTTCATGAATGGTCGTTTTTCAGGCACTCATTAACTAGGGGGAGATTGAATCTTGTTCGAGTAGCAGCTCTGTGTTACCCTAAGCTCTCAGGATATAAGTGTCTGTGAAACCACCGTGTATCCTGAAAGCAAGATATTACGGGCTGCTTATGAGGTGGTGCCCGCAGGCAAGCCAAGAGGTGAGAGTTTTCCTGTCCCCTGTGGTTTCTAGGTTGTACGTGCACCCTGACTCCCCGTTCACAGGAGAGCAACTGCTGAAGCAGATGGTGTCCTTCGAAAAAGTCAAGCTCACCAACAACGAGCTGGATCAGCACGGCCACGTGAGTAGCCCTCCTGGTGGGAAAGGGTAAAGGGAATGCCATGGGGGAATGGCTTCACAGCTAAAACATGGTGGGGTTTAGTTTCTGTTGTTGAGGAACAGGTGACTTCAGCAATCAGGCTTTTTGCCTGCCCATAAGATAGAGCCCAGGTCAATGCAAGCATTCAAGATATGCTTCTAGTGCCACCAGAGGCAGAACATCCAACGGGGATAAGCTCAGGGTGGAGCTGAGCATCAAAGCAAGGGAGAGAAGGGAGGAAGGTGAGCTTTTTGTCATGCTCCTGCCTGCATTTTGCCATGACTTGGCATATGCTCTACTGCGTGCACTGGATAGCAAGCTCACACACTTTTCCACGTGTGCTTGAAAGCTCCTTCTTGTTACAGGCCAATCTAATAGGATTTGGTCCATCAATAAGAGGAGATCTTTTACTTCCAGAGTTCTCACAGCATGGGCACAGTCAGCAGAAAGTGCTGATGCGACACTAAAGCAAATGCTATTGAATCATAAAAATAAGTGTGCCTCAGTTTCCCTTGAAATAACTGCAGACTGCCTCCAAGTCAAGGTACCACAGGCCTCTAAAGGAGACAGGTCCCAGCTCTGTTTGGTACCAGTTTGTTGTCACAAGCCCTGACTCTGAAAGTCGGTAAATACGATGCAGAGCTGTTGGCCACGAGCTCCTACTATACTCCATCAGCAGGGACAACTCCTTCAGTTACCTGACTAATGGTAAATGCTAAGTGTTGTCTGTCCTGTTCTCTCCCCACAAGTGCTTGTAAAGTGCAGGGCCAGGTTGGTAGCACCTTCAAATTGCAAAGGAAGAGCTAAAAGTTTTGCCTCTGGGCTTGTCTCTTCCCCACGGGAAGGCTGAAGGAGCAGGGGGATGGATTTGAAAGGGTTGTTGGCTGAGAAGGAACATAAAGGCAGAGTTAGTAAACGAGATGTCGGGAAGAGAGGAGTGATTTTGAACTCTGAAGCATGTGTAGGGGTAACTGACTTGCCAAGCTGAGTAATTGTGGCATACATGCTATCAGAAAGCCCTCCTCTGGTGCAGTATTTATTGCCTTTTTGGACTCTCTGAGATGGTGGCTGCTCGAGCCATTCTTTGCGAATGCTTCCCACCCAAAAGAGGATTTTTGCTCCTTTCAAGACCTAAGAATTGATCCAGGGCCATGATAATTCAAAATACATCCTGGAAACAACAACAACAACACAAGTAGTTAAACAAATCCCAACAACGACCCAAAAACCCGACCAAAAACCCCATTGAAAACCCACAAAAGCAAGCCCAGAGAGATGCCTCTGTGAGGTCCTTTTGTAAGGATCTGTCTGTGAGTATATTTTTCTTGAATCTGGTTCCCACCATTCCCTTCCTGTCTAGGGAAGAACGTATTTTTGTTTCCCTCTCTCTTTTATTTCATAATCTGTGGAAGGGCAAAGCTGAAGATTTGTGGGCTCTATCACTGAGTGATGATAGAGCAGTATACGTGCGCATTTAAGAAGAGGCATTTTTCATCATAACAGGGGCCATGTGTGCCTCTAATAAAGGGCTTGCAGCAGTATATTGCAAACTAGTTAGGAGCAGTGCAGTTCCCAGAAGCCCAGACGAGTATAAAGAAGAAGTAGGTCTGAGAAGCTGTCGGGAACAGAGACATGTGACAGAGCAAGGAGATGTAATAATCTCAAATACAGGCGGTGGGAGAAAATGATCCATAGCGTTGGCGATGTGGCCTCCTGATTAACTTCCAAGGAAGCAGCAGAGGTGGATCCCATTCTTTACATGAAGGCTTTGGACAGCCAAAGTCGATGGGAAGTTTTACATGTTCAGTTAAGAATAAGCCCCAAAGGCTTGATCCTGTGTTGAGGTGGGTGTGACAGATGCCTTCGTGTATTTTGTGGGATTTTATGCTCCAAATTAGGGTGCCAGGTTTTCTGTGCTGCTTTATTGAAGATATGAGATTACCATCATCGGATGCTCAGTAGAACTAAGGAAGAAATTATTCCTCTGGAGCCTTCAAGAAGGGCTCGCTGTGCTATGGCGTTTCCGAGTTCCCATGTACCAAGAGAAGGGGAGAATTGAAATGCCTCCTGAAACATCTCCCTGCAGTTTGAAGGAGCCCTTTTTCACTGATGAGATCCTTTTTAATCAACCTGCTAAAATCTTAATTATATTTGCTAAGGTGTGTTGGCTCCCGAGGAAGTTTGAATGACCTAAAAGATGCTTTTAATTGCTAGTTATGATGTAAAGAATTATAGATGTAAAGAAGTTGGATGTAAAGAAGTATAGACATAAAGAAGTTGGATCCAACCTGATTCCAGTTTGTTCTAGTAGCTTGCTCTCTCCATCCTCCAGAAGACAGTTTTGGTTGTGAAGGTAATTGTGGTGTTTTATTCATAGGGTGGTTCATTTCCTGAAAAGGAATCTGAAGAGAGGCATTTGTTTGTCCTAGCATTTGTTTGTTTTCTCTTCTTCCGAGACTTTTGGAGCTGGCAAGCATCTCTGCTTGTGTATCTTCAGCATGCATAACCCCATAGCTATGTACATACTCTCCCCAAGCATCGAGCAGAAGTCTTTATCTCTGTGTGCATGATATACAGCTCGCTCCATGGAAACACTTTCAGCTATCTTTGCCAGAGGAAGGAAATGGCTCCTGTCTCTGGATTTTTACAGCCAAGCGAGTAATTCCCATTTTTCTGCTTGTGCAACATTTATGAACATGGGTTTTTTTCCAGGTTCCTGGTGATGTTTTTCACACAGACCGCTGCTTTCTGGCCTTTTGGTTGCACTTAGTCAGGGTTGCATCATTTATGGTTTATAGTGAGGTGAACCATGAGTGTATACATTATGGTAATTGCTTTTCTGGCCTTCATGAAAGCAAAACTCAAACACATGAATGTTTGCAAAACTCAAACACATGAATGTTTGCAAAAGCAAACACAGAGATATGAACGTGGTCAACAAGTAACTGTGAAAGCAGGAGCTTCAGAAGAAGCCCAGGGCTTTTTTTGAGTCAACCTGGCAGAATTCGGGAACCTCCATGCTTTTAGAAAGCAAACTTTGCCTGGTAACGCTCTTCATCGGGGAATATGGGAGCTGCATTCACAGCACAGTTCCTAAATTCAAAGCCACCCCAGGGATTTTGCAGCTGGCATCCAGATTGCCTCTGGTGACTGGTCTGGAGCCAGTGGGAGCCAGATGCCTACAAACCTGCCTGACCTTAGAGCGAGCAGTATCCTGTAAGGATGGATCCTGGTCATCTCCCCTGCTGCAGGTTGTCAGCACTGTAAGGCAGATGGGATTGCTGGGCCCCAGGACCATGCTGTACTGCCAGTAAACCTGTGCCAGGGGGGCTGCCTTGGGTGTACATGCACTTGATGTTTCTCTCTGGGCACACCAGCATGAGTATTGCAGAACTGGCATCAGCCTGGGCTTTGAGACGACCCTTGGGGGCTACTCTGTGAAATGCACCCTATGTATCTAACTCCTTCAGGCTGTTTTGATGGTCCTAACGTCAGAAGCTGCATGGATGTTAAGGGGTATCTTTGTGCAGTATCCTGCTGACTTTGGTATTGGTGAGTGCTGCGACATCAGCAGCCTCAGTGGGGATGCAGGTGGAGCACTACCTACACAGATCCTCATGAAAAGGAAACAGAGACCTTAACCTTGGCCATGGGTCTTTTGTGACCTCCTGGCTGTATTTGGTACTTGCTTTGTACCTGAATGACCTGACCTGCCTCTGGTGGGAACGCACAGTGTAGAGCGTTGTGGCAGGGGATGTTATCCATATGCGCTTTTGGATTCGGAAAACTCATACAGGATTACACGGTCTTGTTTGAGAAATGGAGTTTCTTTATGACAATTCGCATTCACAGAGGAGTGAAAGGAAAGGGCATGTGTGGGATCTGCTCTTGTCACATTTTTTTCCTCCTTCCTTTCGGCTGCTGCTCAGATGTAATGCCTTAGTGTGGAAAATGCGGCCATGAAAGGCAATGGGAAGCACTGAGCTCTGTGGGTCAACCCCTCAGTAAGCTCATCATCATTCACACACCATCTTTTAAAGTGCCTTTTCCATCTTCTTAGAGCTGCCCAAGTGACCAGGCTGGTAAGACAAAATTGTACAAAGAGAAGGAAGAGTGCTAAGGTTATTAAAGCCAAAGTCAATGGCCGTTTTGTGCGTGCATATATAAAATGGTGATGTGAGAAAGCAACTGAGGTGGTAAAAGCACATGCAACACCTTCAGGGCAATGGTTCCCCATCACTGTAAAGATTTTCTTGTTGTTTTCTGCCCTCCCAAGGTCACAGTGTGAGTCTCAGCAATATTTGGCTGCGAGGGAAAAGCTGATGGAAACTTTAGCCGTGGCAAATCCGTTCCTAAGTTCTCCCCTCCAATGCAGCATGCAACCTCTCCCATTGACTGAGTTAGCATGAAATACTGCACCCCTTCTGCTGTGTTTCAGCTGAAGTTAACGCTTCCTGAGGAATGCACATTAGCTATTCCAGATGTACAGATCTGACTGTAATGTTGTTATGGCCCCTGCAAAATAGAACCACCCACACCATTGCCAATTTCGTCTTGTGACTGTGATTATATCCAAAACAAGGACTGGTGCAAGCCGAGCTCTGTATTTAATTCTTATATTGTAATACTGTGGTTAGAGGCAGCCAAACAGGCCTCCAGCCAGTGGTAACTGAAGCAAGTGGGACTCTGCGTTTGACTCCAGTGAACGCTGAACTTGGTTAGTTGATACATTAGGTTTAGAATTGTTTTGGGAGCTCGTAAACAACTATTAACGAGAATAAAATGGCAAAACCCGGTCATTTGGGGGTTCTGTACTGGTTTTCCTCCTTACTCTCATTTTTGGTAGTCTGTTTTTGGTAGTCTGCGGTGAAGGGCATCTACGAAGTGGTTGGCTTTAAAGGTTTGCCAAAGGAAAAGGATCTGGGGAGTTTTATTTTTGGTCAGGTTTATGCCGCTATTTTTTTGATTGAGTTATATTTTTCTCTTGTTTTTGGTCTGGAGATGTGTGTGTATTTTATTTTTTTTTTTTT
>NW_009915714.1:0-1843 GCF_000696875.1 Nestor notabilis | reverse complement strand
CTGGGTGGGAAAACAAAGGGGATGCTGGAATCCCGGTGTTCCCACCGGGAGAATGATGGCTTTGTTTGCTGCAAGGATGCACCAGCCTGGAGGTGTTTGGGAAGGAGGAAAGGAGGAAATAGGAGCGATGTCTCCCCTCTTATTTTGGCTCCCAAATTCAGCACCAGGAGGGAAACGTTGAATGAAGAAAAATCTTGAAGGAGGAAAACTGTGAAGGAAGAAAACCTGGAAGGAGGAGAATCCTTGAAGGAGGAAAACCTTGATGGAGGAAAAACCTGGAAAGAGGCAAAACCTGGAAGGAGGAAAATCCTTGGAAGGAAGGAAACGTCACAAGGAGGAAACCCCACTATCACAGCACTCAAACGTAGGAGATGGATGCAACAGGGCCTGTCATTGAGCACACCAAAGTGAGCAGCTTGAAGTGAGCATGTTCCATGCCTGCCCTCTGGGAGCAGACGGGATTCCTCCCGGCAGGAAACCCGGCGCTATCCCAAAAATCCCACGTGGTGGTTTTGCTTGGCTGAGGTTAATGGGGTTAGTGCATGGGTAAAGGGCGTCTCTTGTCCGGGCACCTGCTCCCTAATGAGCATCTCATTTGAATCTATGCAAAATAGCAGACATGCTAATTAAAGGGATTGCTGTTCTCTAATTAAGCAGCAATTCCCCTCCCCAAGAGTGGATTCTTATGCAAATAGGGCCCAAGGAAGTGGAAAAAACACCCGGAATGTTGTAGGCAGCATCACACAGTGAAGGACTGTTGTTAGAATCCTGATCTGGATTATTTTGATCCCAAAATTCCAAGCTTGGGATCTCCTTGAGGGTGATCCACAAGCCCTCAGCTCTCCTGGCAGCTCCCACAAATCCCAGGAACTAAGTCATCTGTTTAGTTTTGGGGTGTTTTCTTTGGATTATGGGATTTTTAATCCGCCAAGGATTTTGCTACTCTTCCTTTTCTATTTGTGTTTTTCCCCCTTTTTTACTTGTGGAAATAATGACATCCTGCAGGAAACTCCTGAGGGATAAAATTAGGGCTGGTAAACATAGGGTTGGTCTTGCAGGTTTGCCCAAAACCCAAGAAACTTTGTTCCAGGTTATGTTTTTCTATCAAAAAGCTGATTTCTCTTTAATTTTAAACAGAGGACATTCCTGGCTGAAGCGTTTCCATGCAAAACCCTCCTCGGGATAAATCCCTTTCCAGCTCAGCCCCCATGCACTGCGTGCAATGAGACCAAAACTTAGAGTATTCCCACCAAAAGAAGAGGCGTTTTGGGTGCGTTTGGGAAAAGGAGGAGTCTGTGCCGTGCCGGTTCTCCGGGTGTAATCCCGCGGATCACGTCTAATGCAAGTTGTTAATGTTAAATTACGCTGCAAATGATGGGAGCTTCCCGGGATCTCACTGCGGTTGTGGCTGGATGCCAGCCATTTTTCCAAGCCTCCACGAACCCGGGGTTTGGTGCTTCCCAGCCCGGTTTTCCCGGCGTTGAGGTGACACACGGGAATGTTTCCAGTCACTTCCAACTGCACACCCGGCTGCAGGAGGGCCGGGAGCCCCTCGGTGCGAGAGAACAGGGTTTACAACAAGCAACCTTTGCACCTTTGCACGGGTGTGTGAGGAGCACACGGAGCACAACGCACACAGCGTGTGCCCTGCTGCGAGCCAGCAGCGTGCATGGCTGCATGGGTGCACTCTGCATGAGGACACGGCTGCAGGTGTGCATGGCTGCACAGGTACATGGTTTTCAGGTACACAGGTACATGGGTACACGTTACACGGGTACACGCCGCCCGGTGGGTGCAAGCGGTGCCGCGTCCGCCCCTTCTCCACCGGCCCCGCGGTGATGCC
>NW_009915713.1:13119-17221 GCF_000696875.1 Nestor notabilis | reverse complement strand
GCGAGTTCTTAACGAGTTCTACAAATCAAGATGTAGCACCTGGGGACATGGGTTAGTGGTGACCTTGGCAGTGCTGGCATAATGGTTGGACTCGATGATCTTAAAGGTCTTTTCCAACCTACAATTTGATGTCATAGAAGCAGCTTGTGGCAGGTCACAAAAATCTGGGACAATCGTGGTGGGATTAATGAATTTGCTTTTTACTTCATGGGCTTAGATTCCATTAGCATCCTAGTTCACACCGGATGGAAAGGCTGCCATTTCTCAGGGTATCTGCCTGTGTCAGAAGGTGCCTTAGATAATCGTTCAGAAGTAGAATGCACTCACCATTTTTCTTTCATGGGAACCTGGGACAAACCAGAAGCCTGGAAACTTAAACTGCAGTTTATTGATTGTACATGTCCATAGGACACAGTAATGAAATAGCACAAGGTAATGGGAGTGGGAATCACATGTTCAATCTGATATTTACGTAGGACTTGACCTTGACTCTTCTTGCTCCCTTCCTTCCATTTTAATGTTTTGAAAAGAAAGTAAATATAGATGAATTATTTGTTGTATTGAATATTGTTCCTCAGGATACCGCTCTTCAGATCAAACTTTGATTCCAAAGATATTAAGGAGGAGGAAAATGTTTACATTGCCATTTTATAGCAAGGCAAATCAAGTACAAGAACATTATCTGTAATATATGTATAATTACACAAGGGAAAGGACTTAAAGAAAATGTATTCGAAGATGAACATGAGTCAAGGTCTTCCCTTACCCTAGTACTTTATGATGCTTCACTGTTAATTAATTCTTTTAGAAGTAAGTGTATTGCAGTCCTCTGCACTCTCTCTGCTCCTGGTTTTCCCAGAGAATCGAATTGCTCTGACTCACTGTGCTAGCATTTTGTAATCTCCCAGGTGAAAATGAAACCTTGCCCTTTTTAGCTAACTTGAGCTTTTCTTGATGACAAACCAGCCTATTGAATGTTGTACTGAGATCATGCAAATTGTGTGAGAAGCATGTTCCCTTCATAATACTTTTTGTACTCACAGGAATTTCTGTATTGAGAGACACTCACTGGTAGGGAATAGATTAATATTTTGTAATGTATTTATATTAGGCATTTGGGATTTGGAGGCTCAGGTCTTCTGTTCCAAGCTCTGTCTCCATCTTATTTTATAACCCTTGGCAAGTTATTTTTCCCATGTCTCTATTAAGTGTATTGTAAATGGCATATACGTTTCTTTTCTATCTTATAGGAGTCTGGGGAAGCTTAATTAGCACTTGTGAAATCCTTCAAGATCTCCTGATGAAAGGCAATATGAGTGCAGTGTGTTTTAAGGCTGGCGTGCTCTCACTCCCAGTATTATCAAATGATACCTTCTCTAGAAGGTTTGATAATATCTTGACTGTCATCCATGAACATGCATTGAATGAGATCAGTAGAGCTACTTATTTCTTACCTTCCAAAAGTTTCTTAGGAACACCAAGCAGCATACGGCTCTTCCATGCAGGGAGAGATACCAGTTCTCAACTAACCAGTTGAAATAAGACCTGGTGGTTCCACCACTGCCTGAAAAGAAAAACCTGTCAGAACTCCTATTCTGAGGCTTGTGTCTTCCAGAATTTGTTTTAGATTGTGGCAGTTTTGTATCTTTAAGCTCTTCTGCCCTTGTTGCCTTCTGTAGCCAAAATGTAGAGGTCAGAGTTAGAAATGAAACTGTGCTTTTTTCTATAGAGACGTGTGTGAGGCAGGCAAGATAAACCATTATTAATCATGGGGCTTTGGGGAGACGGTGATTGTAATTATCTTTGGGAGCTCCTTTAGGTTAGGGACTGTGCACAACCTTTCCAACAAAAGAAACTGAAAGGGTTTCTGCATGATATGGATGATCTTGCTCCCCCAGAGTGAGTTTTGCGCTTCCTCAGGCAAAAATGAACTCCTGTAAGTGTGCCCCTGACCCAAGTTCATGCCCTTGTGTCTGCTCATGCTCTTTTTCTCCTTGCAGCTGACCTAGTTTGTGTTGCAAACAGTCCTGCGTTATCAGACCAGTGCCTGAATGAGCAGTGAAGCACGTTGCTTTTGCAAGGTGGATGCCTCAGGATGTCTCCATCATAAATGGATTCAGGAACTCGCTGTTTCGGACATTGCTTTGTGGCAGATGACAGATGAATTGTAGCAGGGCAGACATTGATTTTCCCCACAGCAGACAAATATTCTTTTAAAGAAGGATGGTGTACGCATAAATACACAAACGCTGGGAAGTGAAAGGGGTTTGTTTTTTTCATTTAAGCTGTTGTTAAGAATTGATTTTGAGATGCAACCATCTTTTTCCTTTGTGACTGATTTACGCCTGTGTTGTAATAGAAAAAGTTTAATGCATTTCTTTTGTGTATATTGGGGGTGCTTATACAGTGAAGAGTGATGATGCCTCCAATTTATGATGGCCTAAAATGTTCCTTTCCACCTTCTTGATCTGTAGTTGCTGAAGTCTATGTAGAGAGATATGTAATTGCTGGGTTAAATGACATTGATACTGGAATTGAGTTGCAGAATGGTTGAGACAGGACCTCTGGAGATGGTTTAGTCCAAGTCCCTGCTCACCACCTCCAGCAGGTTGCTCAGATCTGAGTCCAGGTGGGTTTTGTGTTTGGCTAAAGATGGAGACGCACAGCCTTTCTGGTAAACCTGTTCCAGCGTTTGACCACCTTCACAGTAGGAAAGCTTTTTATTTCCATATTTGAATGGAGTTTCTTGTATTTTACTTCATCCTCTTTGCCTCCTGTTGTTTCACTGGATGCCACTGAGCAAAATCTGGCTCAGTCTTCTTTACTCCTTCCCATTGTGTGTTTATGGACACTAATAAGATTCCCATGAGCCTTCCCGAGGCTTTCACAGCCTCTCCTTGTATGTTGGATGCTCCAATCACTTAATGATAGATTTGCACCAGTACATCCATGTCTGCCCTGTACTACTTGGGTATTCATGTGCACATGCATGTTTTAACTTTTTCTGCACAGATTAGTGCAACCCTAATGCAATAACTTTTGATATATGTATTTTTGCATATCTTCACAGCCACACAAACCTAAATATATTGGGATTTCATTTGGAGACAGCTGATACACAGGGCAGGATTTCCCAGGCAGTTCTTGTTTGATTAAATTTCACTGCGTGCTTCATCAAATATTTGCTTTTGCTGAATAAATTGGTTTATTATGTTAGCTCATCCTGATTTACTGTCTCAGTGTTGTCCACTTGACACAGAAAGGTAATAATCAGTGTGTCAGTATCTGTTACATTTTCATTTAAAGCAAATCATACTAATTCTATTTTGAGACAATATACAAGAAGGGAGAGAGATTTGTTAGTAAAACACTGATTTATCAGAATGTCTTGCTAGAAGCTGAGACTTTTTTTATTAAGACATCTCGAACAATGTATTTGGCTCTAGAAGTCCTGAAAAGGCTTTTAGTACTTGGACATCCTTAAAGGCTGGAGGTATCCCTGCTGTCAAGGTGGCTTAGCTCGGTAGAACTAAACTTAGAGTGTGTTTGAATTCTACAAATTGAGACAACAAAGACAATCTCTCTTATGTTGTGTTGAATGAGTTGGGGCTGTTTGTGGTTTAACTTACACATTAAACTCTTGTTTTGGGAGTGGTACTACAAAGTGTAGTGTTGCATCTTTGATACCTCCAGAATCCTTTTTCTGCTAGCACCATATTTTAAACTTCTTTTTGCATTCATTCTCATCTTAAAACAGCATAGCAGTCTGTAAGGAAAAAAGGAAGGGCTTTTTCAGTGATTGATTTAAACTTGACTAGAGAAAACTCTCTAGTAGAAGAAGTAGGTTCCTGCTCTGTCTGCCTGAATCCATCTCTACTTAGTCTGGTCTATGGCTGTTGACTCTTGTATGTTCATTCCTGGCTACAGTGGTACTTCCAGTTTGCATTACAAGATTGATAGTATTTGCTGCTCTGCCTGCTTGGACCAATCTCATTAAATTTAATGATTTGCAAAATATAACTTTGGCTACCTGCTTGCAGTAGTCTGTAAACTGCAAGCACTGCAAGTAGTCTTGGAAACATGTTTAATAGCATTTTAAATG
>NW_009915713.1:0-13088 GCF_000696875.1 Nestor notabilis | reverse complement strand
AGAGAAAGAGAAAGCTCCTCAGGGCAGGCCAAGCCTCTGTTCTAAGCTCCTGCTGCTTTAGTGAGGAAAGACATAGGTGTTTATGCAGACTTGTACATGTAGCACAAGGTCAACAGTGTGATGAGTTTTGTTGTTATTCTTTGAATCAGATGATTGCCAAGGTTGTATAGGCTTGTCTCTGGCTTTAGAGAGGGTTTGGTTAGTACCTGAGTGCTCACAAGGTAACAGCCACCACCAGACCAGAATCGGCCTCAGTAGTGTCTTTAAGAGACATAAGTCTCCTTTAATCATGGGATGGTTATAGTTGGAAGGGACCTTGAAGCTCACCTAGTTCCAACCCCCTGCCATGGGCAGGGACACCTTCCACTAGAGCAGGTTGCTTCAAGCCCCATCCAGTCCTGAACACTTCCAGGGAAAGGGCATTCTAGATGGTGGATCCTTGTCAGGATGGCAGATTTGCTTGCAGAGATCCTCTTAGCAGCTCTGTCAGATGAATGCTGTCTCTTTCTCACCGTCATCAGCCCTTGGAGAATGCTGAGGGTGTAAAAGCCAAAGCTCTGTGTGGGTCACCAGCCGTGCAGACGTGTCAAATACAACCTCCACCAATATTTCTGCCCAGTGAGGTGCTGAAATCTCATTATGACAGTATTCTTGAAAACTAAACACTGAAAAGGAGCTGTGGTATCAGGTAATTACAAAAGTTTGTCTTCTCACAAGTTGTTGTTTCAGGTTTCTAGTTTCAAAACCCCTGAAAATACTTTTCCCATCATTTTAATGGGGAATCAGAGGTGCATGGCTGTGTTTAATATCACTACTGTAATTTCCCACCACTGAATTTTTAACTACATATATTTTAAAATTGATTGTTAAATAAGTACAGCCTTCGTTGGATGAGGGGCTTTTGACAAGGACATGCAGTGACAGGACAAGGGGGAATGTCCATGAAGAAGTGCAGCCAGTGGGAAGGACTCACATTGGAGAAGGCCATTGAGACTGTCTCCTCAGGAGGATCCCCACACTGGAGCAGAGGAAGAGTGTGTGAGGAGTCCTCCCCTGAGAAGGGAGGAGTGGCAGAGACTGTAATGAACTGATCACAACCCTCATTCCCTGTCTTCCTGCATCAGGAAAAGAGGTAGAGAACTTGGTAGAAAAGTTAAGCCCAGAAGAAATGAGTGGTGGGAGAAAGGTGTGTTTAAGATTTGGTTTGGTTTCTCATTACCCTACTCTGGTTTGCTAAGTATATATTAAACTATCTTCCCCAAGCCAAAGCTGTTCTGCCCATGACAGTAACTGGTGAGAGATCTCCCTGTCCTTATCATGACTCGTGAGCCTTTTGTTGCATTTTCTCTCCCCTGTCCAGTTCAGGAGGGGGGTGATGGAGTAGCTTTGGGGGGCACCTGGTGTTCAGCCAGAACCAGCCCCCCACAATAAAACAGAAACTTTCTGGAGAGGGTGAGAAGACAGGAAAAAACCTGTGACAGTTTCACTGTATTCTTGGTGAAGCTTAATACTTATGCTGGAAACTTTTGAGTTTTATAATATCAGAGATTGAAATTGAGTTTGTTTTCCTGATGAGAAAACTCTTGATCAATACTCAAGAAATCCTTGCTGAGGAGATTTCTTTACCAGAGAACGTGCAAACGTTTACCTTGAATTCAGAACAAAACATTAGTTTGCACTGAACAATTAAAATCTATTGATTTTTTTAACTTGGAGGTATTAAAGTAAGGAAGCTTATGTCAGCTTCTAAATTCCTTTCTTCTAGTGCTGTTTTGCACACAGATAAAGCCTTACATACATAGCTGACTACTTCTTTTTTTTTTTTTTCTTCATCTCCTTCCTCCAAATTTTCTAAGATTTCTTTGCTTAGCTGTGGATATGGGTACACTGTTGTTTGTCAGAATTACTAAGGGGTGTCTGTTTGCATATGCAGAAGTAGTCTGAATTTGACAGTAAGAGAAGTGCTTTTGTGAAGCCTTTGCTGGCTTTGGGAACCTGATGAACTTTGAAACTAAGTTTTGACATGTTGCTCTGCTCCATCCGCATCCCACCCCTGTCACTGGTGTTTTCTACTGCAGTGAAAAATAATGAGTTTTCTGTGATGAAATGAATAATGTGGTGAATGCTGTGGTGAAAAATACTAAGGTGAAGGAAGGTAGATTTGGATTAGATCTGAGGCAGAAGCTCTTCCCTGTGAGGGTGCAGAGGTGCTGGCACAGGATGCCCAGAGAAGCTGTGGCTGCCCCATCCCTGGCAGTGTTCAAGGCCAGGCTGGACACAGGGGCTTGGAGCAACCTGCTCTAGTGGAAGGTGTCCCTGCCCATGTCAGGGGATGGAACTGGATGAGCTTTAAGGTCCCTTCCAGCACAAACCAGCCTGGGATTTGATGAAGTTGTAAATTTTATCCCGAATCAGTGGTTGAATTGAATGATACTCATGGGGTGTCTCTTAATTAAAGTATATTAATCTGCATAAAACCTCTGCCTCACAAGCTAGAAACCCCTGCTGAGCAAAGCTGGGAAGAATGCCCCTGCTCCCACAAAGCCATGTGGCCTTCTGCAAATAAGGTTTTTTACCGCCTAAAAATAAGAAACTATGTGTAAAAGTGTTTTGCGTTGATTCTTACGCCCCTGAACCCCCCCCAACCTTTGTGAGTTTTAATCTTAATGTAGCAGCTTGTAATTCAGACAGTCTGAACTCTTTATTTTGACTCTTAAGCAGGATTTTCTGTGTCTTCATTTTGCAACTGCCAATATTCAAGAGGGTTTGTGTGTGAATATACATTTATGCACATAGTGCAATGCAGAAGAGGGGACAGAGGCTTCGGGGGAGGTCTTGAAGAGAGTTCTTTTAATTCTAACAAAGCTGGCGAGTTGATTAGCAATCCTCTAAGTAAACACTGTGAGTTATCTTGAATTTCTTTGCAATTAATTATTAAAGGTAAATTACAGTGCTAAAAAATAGTCTGTGGAAAGATTGTAATTTACATATATGGTTTTAAGTGTCTTTTCAGTTATGGTAATTTCCACTAAAGCAAGAAGGATGCTCAAGAAAAGGCCGGGGGGAGAGGTGGTGGATTAGATTAATTTTTAGGTTGAAGAGAGATCTGTTTTTCTGGTGATGGCAGCTTTCACGGGTGCTGCTCACAGAAAACAGAAGCAGCTGAATTTTGGGTGTGTCTTTAGCCATGTAGAGGCATTGAGACATTCTTTGCATTTATTTGAAGGTTTGGGTACTAACTGGGCAGCTGTGCTCAAGGGTCTGCTTCAAAGCCCATCAAAATATGTAGAAAAGCTCCTGTTGACTTGCTGGAGCTGACCCACAACCATTCTCTACTTGCAGCTTATTGAAACGGATGAGTCCCAGCAATTTTTAAGCCATCTTTCTTTTTGTGTTCCTCTCTTGCGACTGTATCATCTCTGTTTGCAGAATTTTGACAGGATTATTGCCAATGGTTTAGCTGAAAGAACAAGCACTTCTAGGAGGAGAAGGTGCTTGGTTCAAGTTCCATTAGGGACAGAGACCTTACGCTGCTCTGATTGTGAATCCTCATGCTCTGTCCACATTTGGTGGTTCTACTTCCCATCTGTTGGAATATTGCCCTTCTCAGAAAAACAAACATTTGCTATTCCCTCATTTCAATACTGGGCTGCAAGAGAAAGGTGGTGATTACTGCTTCATACCAAGTGCCTAAAAGGCATCTAACTATGGCTGGAGTTTTTAAATGCCAACTTGTTTTTCTGCTTACATAGTAATGTGTGTGTAACTGCTCTGTAACATATGTGGATGAAGGCCCTGCCTGTGAGGTTTTGGGAGTAGCTTGGCCCAGTATTAAAAGGATTAATCATATGTGTGAAGTTATGCATGTAGCTTCACTTTTGCCAAACACAAAGCTTATCTGGCATCTACAGTAGCATATTTGGGCTGATGTCCAACAATCAAAACTGGTCAATGATTGTTGCCAGCTCCTCTGGCAAGGCACCAATTATCCCATTCTGTTTCCATCCCTCTGTGCACATGTCAATAAATAATCAGTCACCCATCATCCCAATCAGCTCTCTGTGATTAAACATGTGTGGCCTGAAAGCTTCCAAACTGTAAGAGGTAGCAAACATCAGAATGCCTTTACTCATCTGTATTCTTTTGAGCAGTTAAAATACCTATTGAGGCCTTAAGTTATTTGATTATACTTAGGCTATGGAAAGTCAGTTACACATTTCATGGACTGATCCACACTGATACAGAAATACCCCTGCACTGTATGAACTGTGTAATAGCACTAGGAAAGCACCTCAGAAGTGAATAATGGCATGCTGTGCTGCAAGTAACTGGATTTCTGTCTGGTTTAGAGCTGTTTAACTTTGAAAGTGGTACAAAGTGACTTTATAGTTGCCCTTGTTTGCAAGAAGACTTCTAATAAGCTGTTGTGCATGCAAATTATGCATCCTCAAGACTTTGAGATAAATCCACGATTAAAAGAATTACTCTATAAACAGTAGACACAGTTAGTAGTAAATGTTGATAGAGCTTGAATGATTTTTTTTTTTTTTTTTTGCAGAGTGTGGGGTGGTTTTAGTTGTAGTGAAAGCACTGTATTCCCAACATTGCCTGCAGAAGGTGTCCCTGCCTGTGGCAGGGGGTTGGAACTGGATGAGCTTTAAGGTCCTTTCCAACCCAAACCAGTCCGGGATTCCCCAGCCCACAGCCATGCTGTGCTTGAAAATAATGATCACTTCAGCACTTTGTTCTCTATCAGAACTGCAGCCAGCAGCATCCAATTGGCTCCTGGGTTCATAAGAGAGCAGCTCTGGCTGCGTGACTTGGAAACAAAGGTGGTATTTGTGTTTCTCCATGTGCATGCAGGAAAAAAGCAGTTGCAGAGAAAACTGTAGTATCTAGGGACTCCTTGTGCTGCTAGTGTGTTCGCTGCTGTCAATCTCATGTTATGATGTCAAGTATCTTTAATTTTGATGGCACTTCCTTAGAGTGTTCAAGAGCAGATGTCCTTTTAGCTCAGGAGGTAACATGCAGATATTGGAAGAGCTGCTGGAACAAGAGGCTGAAGCTCTGTAGGCAGAGTATGAAGTTTGCCAGAGGCACAATTTAATGTTAAATGTAAATGCAGGACTGCAGATGGCATCCTCAGGTTTTCAGCATGTGAATTCAAGCTGCTGCTGAGATGGTTTTGAATTGTCTTAGCAAGTGGAAAAGCTGAAGCTGAGAGAGTTGAATCTTGGGTTTTCTGTTGTTTTGAGGGGAACAGATTGCTGCTCTTATAACTGGCAGCATTTTGCACTGAAAAAACCCAAGTTCTCACAAAGCTTCAGGTGCAAGGTGCCTCGGCTGGGGCAGATTTTCCTTGTCTTACTGCTTTGCTTACCTGATTCCAGCCACATTGTGTGGCTGCAGATTCGTGCACCAGTGATCATTTAATGTGTAACAACGCTGCAGTTCCACAAACTTTCTGTGCCCAGTTTTCTACCAAACAAAATCTGTTTTTAAAAGTCATGTTGCTTTCTATTGACTCTCCCAGGAAAATAAGGGGGGGGGGGGGGGGGGGGAGGGGTTAGAGCAGTATTCTATATATTTGCATTTAGTTCTTTCAGTTGGAAGTGTTTTTCCAGTCCTTGCTCTAAATCATTGCTGTGCAGCATTAGCAGCTACTTCACCCTGTCCCATTTGAATTTAGTACAGCATGAGTTATAATACCATCGATTTTGTAATGCTTTTCTTGGGATGAATATAAAAGCTAAAAATAAAAATTATGATATTTTATTAGGTTTTTTTTATTTAAAAATATTATTAAATATTCTGATTTGACTGTATCTTGAATCTGTAAAATCCTTTCCTGTGCTGCACCAAAACCTTAGCTTTTGATGTTTATTTTGCTGTCTTTTCTGGCGCTTATATAAATGAGTTACATCCATGTAAATGAATTATTTGAGATTCTGCAATGTAGTAACTACTGTGGTTTAAAAATGAGGGGTGGGAGATGAGGTTTCTATTTCAGACTCTGTAGCCTAACACCCTTGGATCTGTATTGGGCTATTATTTTGGAGATAATTTGGTCCAATATATAGTTAGTTGTATTTTGATCCTGACCTTGATTTTAAGGTAGTTTAGCTCTCAGTAAGATCAGCGTGCTTAACTTCAGTAGGAGTGAACTTGAGTATATAAATTTTACACAAATAAAGTAATATTTATCAAGTGGTTCATTTAAAGACCTTTGTGTATAAAGCGCTTCCTCAGATGCTCTGGTTTTGGGACTTCCCTATTTCTTCCTCTCAATTCATCTGGAGCTCCAGCCTGTGGTAGAATTTGAGGTAATTTGGGTATAATCTGTCTGTTTGCAGATGCTCTACAGGCTTCTCAGATCACGAGCTTTAACTGAGTTGCAGGATGCTTTGATTGTTTGTACTGTGCACACACTGAGTGTTATCTAGAGCTCCTCTAAACATGTGGCAAAAGTGCTGTTCAAGCAGTGAACATCTGGTGCCCTTCTGATGCTTTGGACATACTTCTGTGCACGACACAGCCCAGGTCATGACACATTTGCACGCTCTCCTGTGAAGCTGCATAACATCAACTTCCATAAAACTTGTGCTACTGTGCTGAGAGAATTTTGGAAAGGATCATGTGCTGGATCCGTATAAGGAACCATACTTCCAGTATCTTTGTTCATTCAAGGCACAGCTGAATTCCATCAAGGAATAAAAAAGAATATACTCTTCTAGAGTAATGCATTCTCTGTGCCAAAAGTCTGAGAACTAATGTCCAAGTTTGACTTTATCAGACCACTTCACAGCAGTTTCCCCTCTTGCAGAAAGGATGTGTAAGGGCAAAGATGCACTTACATGACAAGTATTAATTACTTAATGTACCAAGAACCTATTCAGTTACTGCTGTGCTACTTCTGTAGTAAGGAACTTCTGTATAACAGAATTTGAGAAAAATTATTTGTAGAAGTAATTTTTATGGAAGAAGCACTTTAATGGTTTAGTGGTTCAACAGGGGTTGTTTTCAAATTAAGGTTGTCTTTGGTTAAGTAAGATGCGGAAATGGTTCTTAAAGCATTCTCTGTGCTTCATAAAAGCATAAAGCATCTTCATATATTGCCTTTCAGGTCTTGAATTTTGCAAACCAGCTATTCTTTGCCTGCTGTGTTTGGGATAGAGTTCACTGGCCATCCTCTGAGATTGGGGAAATCTTGTCTACTGCAGTAATTTCTCCGACCTAAATAGGCAGAGGCCACACTACAAGTGATTTTTGTGTGTGAGAATATGTGTGTCTAGAGGGTTATGTACAAAATATTTGGGAAGTTTAACTTTTATTACTTTGGGGTGAGCTAATAGCAGTTCTCGCTACACTGAACATGGAAAATTGCTTAATGTGAATGTAACCTGTGCCAAAGGAAACTTGATGGTGCTGTAGATGCGATGATCAATAGAAAAAGAAATATGAAGAGATCAATAATTCCAGATAGCTCTTCTGATTTGGAGAGAGGCACAGCATTGATTCGTAAAATAGGATTATGGATGCAGCAGTTAAAACATGCTGTGTGTACACACGTTAGATAATAAAATAATGTAAAATGCCCTCAGCCTCAATCAAAGGCAGATAGTAAATCGTCAAAGAGTAGTGTGCATCCCCTCTGAAGCAGGAGGCTATGAAGCATGCAAATGAGCACTGGAACCATGCAGAATGAACTGTATGAGAGAGAGAAAATAAAACCCAAAGATGATGATCATCAACCAGGAAGATGAACAGTCCTTGCTCCATGTTGTGTAGTGGTCCTGCATGATGCTCTGTGAGAATCGAAAGTGCTAGAGGATCATAGGAAAGCAAAGAAAGCAGTACCTGATTTGGGTTGCTACTGTGGACATCTCAAAAGCCTTAGCAAGCAAATTCAGACAACGCTTTGGGAACTACTTTAATATGTAACATCAGGAAGATTCAGCTTCCTCTCCTGATGTATCCTGCTTCTTGACAACATAGACACACAGAGAGAAAAACTGACTCTAAGTGGTACTGACTGATTACTGTGTCAGCATTCGGTTTGTTTATGTTGTTCTTAGACTTGATTCTGTTTATAGTCCTCATGGTGCACGATTTCCTAGCCGCAGTTCCCTAAACGGGTACTAGTGTTGTGGGGAGAGTTGTTGCATACAATTCCATTGTTAGTAGTGTATGAAGTGGGAAAATCCAACAAGATCACAGCAATAGGTAAACACCAAGTGGCATGCCTGTAGAAAACAACAGGAAGTCCCTATATCTGGATGAGAAAAACATGTTGATGTTGACCAAATGTTAGTATTAAAAGAATTGTATTATAAAAAACCCAAACCAAACCACAAACCTGTGTTTTATGGTACTTCAGTGCCTCTTCCTCACATCCTCATACCAATGTAACTTTAACCATTGTCTTGTTTCTAGGTAAGCATATCAGTTTTAGCATGCCATAGGTTATACTACTTCAGGTTTCGGTGGTGTGTATTAAGGTAAACTAGTTGGGATTTGCATGTGATGTAGGGTTAATGTGTATGAAGATAAGTTATGAACTGCCTTTATAAACTTTCTGCCCTGAACACAGTTGAAATCGGGTGTTTTGGACCCATGATACAGCACACCACAGAATTGCTCAGAATTGGCTATTAATCTGCAGGTTTTGGGGTAGTTTTCATTTCAGGTAGGCAGTGTCAATTAAGAATCATACATGCAGTTGTGAGGTTTAGTATTAAAGTTTCTTTCATTCATTTCTTACTTATAATATTAATGAGAACCAAAAGCTGCACCTTTGTAGTTGTCAGATGCCTTTGCTGCAGCGGTGAGAGAATGACTCCCCTTTAAAGGGCAGATTTCAGGAGTTCTTTATCCTCAGAAAAGGTGCAAGATGACTCTAGGTAGTGACTGCACGAGCGTGTGCTATGCAGACGTGTTCTGTTATGTCTGTGTATTGGGGAGGAGGAGAACCTCCAGATGCCAAAATCATATAGAAATGAAGTCTTTGTCGTCTAATCTTTCTTGTAAGACCAGCCCATATTTTGGTTTAAAAGCCATACAAGATAATCACTGTCATTCTGGTTGTGACTTAAGAAGGTAAACCCCACAATGGGTTGTTGAGTGGGCTCCTCTGCGCAGAGGAGACTTCATAACACTTTGAGAATCATTGAATTGTAGAATCAAAGACTGGTTTGGGTTGGAAGGGACCTTAAAGCTCATCCAGTTTCAACCCCCTGCCATGGACAATGGACACCCTCCACTAGAGGAGGTTGCTCCAAGCCCCTGTGTCCAACCTGGCCTTGAACACTGCCAGGAATGGGGCAGTCATAGCTTCTACAGGCACCCTGTGCCAGCGTCTCAGCACCCTTTGCAAACCAAATACCTATGTGAGGTCCCTGTGAAACTTACCTGAGCAGAAACAGTACTTGAGGATTTGAAAACCCTCTATGCCTGTGTTGGTATCATTGGGAAAACTAAAAATAGTCCCTCCAAAATAACTTCCAAGTAAGCAATTTTAGTTACTCAGCCTTGCTTTGCTATCTGAATGATATGTTGTCAAAGATAATGCTGCAGAGAGAGATTGAAGTATTATACAAATGTTATTGAATTAGAATGCAAGAAAGATCCAGCCCAAGCCATCCTATAAATATCTTATTATGAAAGACTCAGAGATGTTTCTCTTAGCAAATTTAAAATAATCATTAGAATTCTTCAGCAGATTGCTGTTAATTGGATTGAGAATTAAACAGCTTTGTATAAGTGCAAAGTTAATTAATAGCTCATTACTTTTTAATAAGGCAAATTCGTTCGGAAGTAAGTGATGCCACAGAGTTTACCACAGATTCGATGTGGGATTGGGAATATCGGCTGTTCTTTTTGTGGGACAAAAGATTAATAATTAAGTTGCAAAGGTTGGATGGTGGTGGGAGAAATGGAAAGGAATAGAATTGATTTCTAAGTCCCCGAAGAGATCAAGCCCTCGAGATCCATCTGTGTGTGTTGTGCTTGTTCCCCCCACTGTTCAAGAAAGGTGATGCACTGCAGAGCAATGATGGGGATCCAAGAAGCCCAAAAGCATTGTGTAGTTCAGTTAAACATTTGGTGGGGGAAAAAAGGCGTTCTTTATCAAAAATGCTTCCTGCATATCAAAATGTTTGTGGCTTTTTTCCTTTCCTTGGTATTTACCTTTCACAATCTTTTCACAAGAAATTGCTCACTTTCTCTATTTGCTTCTTCCTTTTCCATCTCCTACATCCTCTGACTGCGTCCGCCTGAAGACAGGCTCTTGCTTCCGTAACTTTTCCTAGTCCATTAAATTGTTGACAATATACTTCTCATGCCTCAAGTGTGCCAATTCAGCTTCATACCAACAAACTGGGGGGAAAAAGGAGCTACACTTCTTTGTTGTGTCTCTAGCTGCTTTTATTTATGCCTTGTAAGCTGTACTGAGGAAACGTTTTGCTGCAGTGTTGCCGAAGGAGGCCTGGAAAGCAGCTAGGCTGGCCCTGGTTCTTGGTATCAGAGGTTGAGAGGACATCTTCACCATGCGGTAGATCTGGAGAAAGTACAGGACCCAGTTCTTGCTCCATTAGTGTGTTCTGGCAGCAGAGTGGTTTACTGAGCAAGATGTCAAATCACACCAAGAGAAATGCCTTGTGAAAGCTTGAAGCATCTTTGTCAACACTTAAACTTGTATTTAATAAATTTTTATGGAAGAGATGATGCTAATCTGTCAAGGCATGTTATTTCAATCAACATGGTTTTATGGATGAGTTTTATTAGTTTAATTCGTTATTAATTGAGTTCTGTATCAGCCATTCAGTTATTTTACCTGGGATTGATGCCAAGCTGACAACTCTGTAGTTGCTCAGGTCATTTAATTTGTCCTTTAAAAACATAACAATAAACCCCCTCTATTGGACATCTCCTTTAGAGTAAGTCATAATTTTTGCTTTTTACTCAGTACATAAAAGTAAACCACATAATTTCTTTATTTCTCCTCCCTCTCCCCACAAACTCCCAAGGGCCATTTCTGAACTTCATGTGTTCTAGAGCTATGTTTCTTTTCTGTTTTTCCCTTTGCAGGGTGACCATATGTGGCAGGTATCTTCCCCTGCAAAGGAAGAACTTTTCAAGTGTCACTTTTCTATATGCATAAATCCAGAAATCTATTTTCTTTCACATTCCTCTTTATTTTCTTCCTTAGCTGCAGGTACCAAGGTGGTTTCCGGTCACTTTGAAATGCAGTTAACACTTCTTACCATTTATTAAACCTACTTGTTTTTAAAGAACTTTTTCTTCCTCTCTCTTTTCCCTTCCCAAGTGAAGTCAGGATACAATCACCATCTGCTCTCCTCCATTCCACTCCCTTTTTTCCCCCTATAAAATACAACTGATGTAAAACTTGGCCATGTGAAAAATCTGTTATGATGGCTATAAAGAAGCCTTTTCTGTTTCGTGATACCTTTGAGGGGAAGGAAGTCCCCTTTGTGTTACTTTGCCAGCACCAGCATTCCTGGCTGGTGCTGAGCAGGATCTGGCCGTGCAGCAAGAGCAACCAGTTGGTTAACAGGTTGCTTTTACGAGCAATAACTGGAAATGAGTAAGAGTGCAAGCTCATTAACTTTATGGTTTCTTGAACTGTGACTTTTGAGAAGAGGTAGGAGATTTGATCTGGTTTAAAACCCAAAGATGGTACCAAGTCTGAAAGCTGGGGGGACCTCACCTGCTGTCTTTTAGGGAGTCTTATAACTCCAGATGAAAGCTGAGCATCAGTAGCAGCTAATTCTAGAGGAAGAACAAGGAGAGTAGTTTAAATATTGAGGCAGTTTTGTTCCTGAATCAAATAAAGCTTCACAAGAATCCCCTTGCGAATGGGTCTGTCAGTGAAGGAGTTGTACTAACTGATAAACACCTGACCATGCAGTTTTGACTGGCTCCATCATTTCCAGTCCTCGGGATTTGCTGTGCCATGGGGATATGCGTTGCAGATGGGCCTATCTGCACACTGACCTTGGTCACCAGTGACCAGTTGTTTGTCATTTGAAATGTCTGCTTAAAAACTTCTCCAAGAACACTTAAAGACACTGAGCATCCCACCTCTCAGCTGCTGTTGCTAGGATTTTAAGAACCATTATCAAAATCACTGGGTTAGAAACATGATTAAGTATTTCCAGTATCACCTGGAGAGAGGGGAGGGGGAAAAGCCCCAAACCTCTCTAAACTCATTTAGAAATAATGAGGTCAGAACTAATGCCTGAACCACACAGCTGATTTTCAGCTGTTTCTAGACTATGTGGGCTTATTTCCAGGGCAGAGCACTCTGTTTCTCAGAGTTTTTTCTAAGCTGACTTGGAGCATACAGGTGAAGCAATGGCCACTGTATCAGTGATCCTAGCTAAAACCTAGTGTTATTAATGCTTTGAATGGAGGAGTTCTCTAATTAAACCTGTGCCACTGTAGACAGATAATCAATTTAGATGACAGCGGGATTGGGAGTTTTGCTTTTAATATTGGGATTTTACCAGCGTGTGCTCTTAATTTACTCACCAGAGTGTCATGTGCATTTTCCATTTAGCACCCTGCAGTACCCATCACTGCTCACTTTACAGAGGAAAAGTTACACTAAATCCTGATATGATAATCCACAGGTCTGTAACTATCACTTAATGCAGTCACTTTTTAACCTGTTACCATGCTGTTTCCCACCAGTGGTAGGGAGTCAATAGTTCAAAGATCTAGGATACACCTTCAGGTGTGATGGTCCAATTAGCATAGGAAGGAGCTGAGGGGTTGCATCTTGGGATTACAAAAGTAAATGTGACCCTGGTTAGAGCAGCAGGCAGTGGCGCTGCAGGTCCTGAGAACTTGGGTAATGCAGCTCTTACTGTTTACAAGAGACACTGACTGGGCATCAGTATCACAGGCTCTCTAAGGCATCAAACCAGGGCTTCCTCTAAGCATCTGGTTTTATTTCAAGATATTTTAAAATAAGCTGAAGATGAACTTTTAGTCTTAATTCAGAGGTTACATTCCAAGTTTCAGGATTTAAATGGGTGTTAGAACTAGATAAGCTTTAAGGTCCCTTC
>NW_009915712.1:20521-23386 GCF_000696875.1 Nestor notabilis | reverse complement strand
CCCTAACTATTCTATGATTCTATGATTTTTCGCTTGGTGTGTTTTTTTGATATTTTAGAAAGTAAGAAGACCGCCTTGTGATGACTGATTTTAAATTAATGGTAATGAAACTACGAGATATTTTGGTCTGGAGAACATTTTAATGCTTATGTGGAATTCTTGCTTGAAATGTAGAAACTCATCACTCTCCCTAATAAAGCAAGAGTTGAATGCTTGGATCTGTTCTTGTTTAGAGGAACATGTTATTATGTACATCAGTTACTGGGCAATAGCATGGTATGGTTTCTGTTACGGAATATTGTTCAAAGCATTCAGATTTGGAAGTCCATTCTTCCTGTAAAATGTAGTGTCTTTTAGATCTATGGAAGTCTAATGTTGCAGTTTATAGTTGAATACTCCTAGACTAACTTGTGCTTGGTCTGTAAATGAAGTATAATCCATTGTATTTTTCCTCAACCAGATTGAGCCATCAGCCTTTGCAGCCAAATTCACTGGTTGGAGGGGGACTGGACAGTGCAGTGGCCGCAAGTCCTCATCCGACCCTGAACTCAGTACAGCTGCCTCTGGAGCCAGTGAGACAGAGACAGCAGCAGATGCGACAGCAGAGACTGTTTCAGGTGAGGGATTTGGCTGCACTGGTGGCAAGGGATATTTCAGTGCAGGAGGGGAGTGTAAATGTGACTGTATCAGGTGATGGTGTTACACACTAGCACATGCCTGCAAGTCTAAAACCAGCAGAGCCTGGTGCCATAAATTATAAAACTTTTACTTGAGTACAATAATTCATTGTTTACGTTTGGAACTTCCAAAAGAGAGTTCTGGACAGATGTAAAATTCAGCACGTTCATTTTTCAAGATTGTAGAATGCCTTTGGAGAAGGTAAATTTGAGAATGGCTTAGCTGAATATGCTGAAACAAAAGCAGTGTCTGTGCTATCTGGCCTTATAATGTATACTGATTAAACCAAAGGGCTTGCTTTCTGGCCTGTTTCCTATATTCTAATTTGCTGATGTATTTTCAATTCAGAGGCAAGTATCAGTTTATCACCTAAATACATAGGGCTTGGCACAGGGGAAGTATATTACATTAAAAATCCTTCCCGTAGCACTGTGATTAGTTTCATGTTGTCATTTGATGCAATAGCTATCTGTGCCAGTTCTTGTTGAATGATAATGTACTTTATATAAATATTTTTATGTTGTAGTAAACTAAATATACCAGGGTTTGAGTATTTTTTTTTTTTTGTCTATTAACAATGCTTCTTGTCAGCTTTGGTGTAGCTGACTATGAAAGTGGTGAGCTGTGGGGCTGATCTCACAGTTGGGGCCTGCCATAACCAATGCTGTAAGCGAGCCCAGATCCTGTGCTGGAAATCAGTCATGAAAAGCCACACTGCTTGGCTTGTAGTTGCTCCCCGAGGCAGTCTGGGTGTTGTGTCATTCTTGTTTCAATCATATAATCATAGATTAGTTTGGGTTGGAAGAGACTTTAAAAAATTTCTTCCTCATGTCCAGCCTGAATCTTCCCTCTTAGTTTAAAAACCATCACCCCTTGTCCTATTGCAACAGGCTCTGCTAAAAAGTCTCTCCCTAACTTTCTTATTTCTGTTATTTTTCAATGCCTGTTGTCTCTCAGTTGCAGCAGCAGCCGGGGCAGCAGCAGGCACTTGGTCTCCAGCCCATGCAACCCCAGCAGCCTTTGGTAAGCAGAAACGACTGACAGATATTTTGGGGGTGTGCAAGGGTAGTGACAGGCTGGGGTTTGTCACAGCATGGCAGGCTGGGAGGTGGGATTTGTGCAAGCTTCTCTGCCCTACTGCCTGCCTGCAGTGCCACACCTCCACGGCTCTGAAGGCAGGATGGGTGGGTGCCCAGTGTGGGTGGCGCCAGGTAGTTTTGGCATGTCTTGAGCTGGCCATGAGCTGCAGCCATGATAACAGTATATCAGCTGGGGCTCAACAGCCTCTAGTGCATCTGAGTTGCTCCTGGCTGACTCTGATTGTGGGCAGGAGCAGACTGCAGCTGTCCACAGAAGACTGTGTAAGTGCATCCATCTTGCCAAAACATGGCACGAAGTGGGTTGCACATGTGCTGAGGTGTCGCTGGAGGTGACCTCACCTGCTGAGCTCAGATGGGGAGGCAGGTGCTGCTTTGAACGCAGGCCTTGGCAAGGAGGGCTTGTGCACTGTCCTGCTCACCCCCAGTGCCTCTGCCACGGTGTGGTTGAGTTTGCTGTCCAAAGACACTCCTTCTAGGACTGGAGCACATGCTGCCTTCTGCACTGCCATGGTTCATTCACCAGTTCGGTCAAACCTGATACCAAAGTTGGGCCAACAATGACATGTTGTTTTGGTTGAGAAAAGATTTGCGTATGTGTAGGAAAAGTTCAGATATTTCATTTTAACATATCTTTTTGAAGTTACGCGTAGCAGTATTGACTTAAAATAGTCAATACTAGTGGCTAATATCCCAAACAATACAGACAACCATCCATTGCAGTTCTTTTGAGAGTTACTTGGGGATATAGTAAAAAAAAAAGACGTGCTTGGGGAGAGAAAAAAAAAAAAAAAAAAAAAAAAAAGGGGGTACTGCTGTGTTTCTAATTCTGTCTGTTTCTTTCATCACCAGTAAACTAAGACTGTCCAGACTAACTGCCTTAAATCTATTTGCATGAACTCAGAGGGGGAAAAAAATGAGAGACTCAGTCTTACTCCTAGTGTAGCATAAATAAAGGACTAGTTTGAAAATCTGATACAGAACCAAGTGCTGTTAAGCCCCCCTGGAAAGTCAGGAATCTCTTTTTCTGGGGATCTAAAGATACCTTTTGGTAGTCCCAAAGCAGCAGGCCAAGGCAGATTAACCCCTT
>NW_009915712.1:0-20497 GCF_000696875.1 Nestor notabilis | reverse complement strand
CAGGAATGATTTCTTCCTATTTACGCTTGCTGTACTATGTGGTTTTATAAGTTGTCCTAATTAATATATCATAATAACAATAAATAGCCCTTGCTAACTTAAAAAAACTTGTTAAGAAATACCTGTAGTTGCTTCTGATGCATATCAACTGGTGGATTTTTTTGTATTTGTGATATTTAAAGTGAAAGCAGGGCAATGTTTACAACTGAGGCTACTTGTGGAAGTAGTTTCTGCTGTAACACTAGGAAAAGCGTTCAGTTGGAAATGCAAGGTGCTGGTGGTGGCATTTCCACGTTGCTATCTTTGGGGGAGCATCCACACTCCCTCTGGCGTCGAGTGTGGACACTGGCAGCTCCACCGCTTCCAGGCTCCAGTCGGGCCTCAGGTCATGTCACAGGAGACCATTAGTGACTTTGGACCTCTGATTTTTTGGTTGTACTGCTAAAAAGCTGGGGAAAACCAGGGTTTGTTGTTTGAAGATCCTTTTAAATTTAATCGTCAGTCATAAAACAGAGCTGCATGAAGACAACTGCATAAAATTACTTTTGAGACACTCCTTTGTGCTGAATTGGAGCCTTTTACAGTTTAGTGAGTGATATTACCAATCACCATCGCTACCAAATGATTGTTATGGACACATCCACTGAATTTACAGTGTCATTATGCTTGTTTCCTCTATTTGGGCAGTTTTTCCAGACAAATCTAAGGTAGCTGAAGATAACTGGAAAAAGTTTGCTGTAGAAAAATGGAGAACACAGTAATGCTGAAATTGCTAGTTTCTGAGTTTAAAAGCATTAATCAACAGGATGTGATAGAGAAACTCGGAGGCGGCTTGTAAGTGCAAGAAACCCTGAGGTAGTTAATGCTTTCGACTAACCTCAGCATTTACTAAGGACTGTTAGCCAGAAGATTACACAATGTATTCTAAGTAAAGGATTTGGTTTCAGAAAGGGAAAAGATGCTGGAATCTTGTAAAACACTGAAACTCCCTTCAGTAAGCAAAAGGTTTCACTGAAACAAAGCATGGGCGTTTTCTGTGGTGCGTATGATGTTATTGGAGTATTGAATAACTCTGGTTGTATTCAACATACCAGGTTTTCACACTAGTCAGGTAATTGTGTACCCTTGTGCAGAAGCATAAAAAGTTACTTCATTAGAAGCATTTTCACCAAGTCTAATGAGAAGGAAAATTCTGGGACTTGGAAGACAAACCTACAGAGCTGAGAGGCCCTATGGACTGGTAAGACAGTACGTGGTGGAGGCTCGGTCTGGTCTGTGCTTGCCAATACAGCAGTGCCTCCAGTGATCGTGATATCCCTCCCAGGAGCAGGTAAGCACTGGGGAGCTGTGCCCTCAGTGCTCTGCCCTGTGGAGTCTGATGTACCTGGTGCACAGACATTCTTCTTTCACATGGGTGACATTTTCCAAGGGAAGAAGCGCTGCTTGTATACACAGACCTCTGACCCCAGAGGTGTCCATCCCGATGGCGCACACAGATGGTCTGTTTTAGGTTGGTCTGTCGTACCTCAGTAGTGCGGTGTGCCATATATTCAGTGCTCTGACATACAGGTTGATGATCAATAGATGTTGTTAACAGAGAATGATTTTTTTTTTCCAGAATGACAGCTGGAAGCGTGGAAAGCAAAGCGGTGCTTGTTCTCCACCCCGTCCTTACTTGAACAATAGACCTCAGGGGTCAGGTAGCTGGGGAATAGTGCATGCTGTCAGGTGGAGCAGTTGGAGACTAAGTTCTGCTTTGATGCAAACATAGATAGTGTGCAGATTTGTGAAAGTCAATGCATTCTTTCAAAAGGATTGAAGTAATGATTTAATTTATTAACAGCAGATTTCTTTGGAAGCTTTTTGTATCTAATCCCATTGTGCTTAATGCTGTGGGCTAGAAGGGCCTTGTCTTGGTCCCTGTGGGCTTTGGGTAAGGATCAGAACAGTGATAATTTTCCCCAGTGGCGAGGTTGTCTTGGCTGGGTGGGTGCTGATCTGTGTCTTGTTCCACTGGAGCCAGGAATGGAGGGTGCAGCTACAACCCTGCAGCAGCTGGACAGCACAGTGAACAACCTCAGCATTGTGCTTACCCTTCCTCATATCTGAGGTGCCACTGCCCTGGGAAAATGTTTTTCTAGAAGCCTCTTTTTGACTGCTACATTTTAGCTCATTTTAGCTACACATAAGTGTTTAAAAATGCTAAAAAGACTGTTAATTTTGATTTGCAGTTTTGATTTGGCTTGCCTTTGCACAATGCAGAAAGTAAAGCTGCTTAGAGTGACTGGCAAGGTGAATGTTAGCCTCTTCAGAGGTGGAAGAGACAGAGACTGACTTTGTCCGCTGTGCCCAGCTGGACACATGTGACACCTGTAACGCAACTGGAAATGTGTGAAATCTCACACATCTCAGTCTCTAAGGGAATGAAGAGAACAAATGCTCTGGAAGCTCCAAGTGTGCTCCATGTGTCCTTGCTGTGCTGTTAGAAGCCAGTCAGGGTCCACTGTGGAGAAACATCTGCTGTCTGCTGCCCCACATCCAGGGAGGGCTCTCTCAGCAGCCGATGGGTTGCACAATCTGAATTCCTCTGCAGTTACCTGACACAGCACTTAACACCATGCCTATTTATTTCTTCTTTCATGTTTCTTTTGCAGTTTCCAAGGCAAGGCTTACAGCAGACACAGCAGCAACAACAGACAGCAGCGCTGGTCAGGCAGCTTCAGAAGCAGCTCTCCAGTACGTGAGATGCACGTTTATGTAGATGTATATAGATACATACATATATTTGAATGTGGAATTATCTTTCTGGAGATGTTCTGCTTATTTAAATGCTGCCATATATATGTGTAAGAAATTTACTTGCTGACAGCTGGTTACCCATCCCACCAATGATGCAATACCAAAATTCTGGTGCTAGTGCATCCCACAGGTTGGTCTCCAGAGGAGCTCCGGTCACCTGCAGGACAGGTGCTGGTGACCTCATCACAATTTGCCACGTTTTCTCCTCTTATTTCTACAGTCCTACCACAGGCAAAGTCCCCAGGGAACTGAGCACCTCTGGTGTGTGTTAGGTGTGTAGGGGAGTGCAGTGACTGTTAAGTCAGATGCTGCTGCATGAAACACCCATGTTTTCTGTACTCCTGTGGAATGCAGCTGTGAGGCAACATCACTTCCCTTTGCTTTATCCACCAGGTAACCAGCCGCAGCCAGGAGTGAACCAGTATGGGCAGCCGTCACACTTCTGAGCTGGAGACAGGAGGGAGACATAAGGCTATGTTTGCACTGAAAAACAGAATATTCAAAAGTCAATGCACTAGTTATTGCTAGAAAGCAGACTTTTGTTTTCTTCTCTTATTATTTCAATAATTATTTTTCGTGCTGCAGTTGATGTGAATATGTAACAAGGTGGGTTTGGGGTTAGGGGATTTTTTTTGCATTTAACTGGATTTAAATGTATGAATTTGTGGGCCTATTTGAAGAATGTTATTGCAGATTTTATGAATTTGGTGCTTTTTAGGTCCTATTACTTTTAAGGTGGACAAAGAATGCTGGACTTGTTTGTGGGAAACTTTTTTTTATATATATATTCTTTGGTTTGGGTTTTTTGTTGCTTTTTTGGTTTTGTTCCTTTTTTCTTTTTCTTTTTTTTTTAAGAAAAAGAACTGCACTGGACCAAACTACTGAACTGAAACGCACTTCCGATTTTGGCATAGAAGTTAATTTGTTCATTAGAAGGTTCACCTCTTTCTTTATTGTTAGAACAAGCATCAATTTAAATTGTGTTTATTTGACTGCAATTTTCATATGCACTTTATAAAGTTCTTTGTTTAAAGTACCAATTTTCTCTTGCTCTTATTGTGGTAAGAAGGTGCTGAAGTGGGTTTATTGCTTGTATTAGAACTTCTTAAAGTTTATATTAAAAGCCACAGTGTAATGTTAATAAACCTACCAGAAGTAGCAGTGTTTCCTATTTGGTCTTTTTAATACAAAGCTCACTGATGATCAGTGCTAAAGGAGAGCATGGCACCGCAACGAGGATTGAACAGTCAGAATGGGTTTTGCTCCACTCATTCAAGGAAATCTTCGAGTCCGGGCAAAGCGTCAGAAAACAAATCCCTTTGTCTCACCTAATGCCTTTAGTACCAAACCTCGTCAGCTTTCACAGAGGGAGGGTGGAAAAGACACCAAAGTCCTCTCTGCTGCCTCAGCAGTTCTGTAGGTGACAGTTCTTTCCACTGAAGTTGACCCAAATGAGTCATTCCTGATACTGGTGTCCACTACCATTGTTGCACAGGAAATATTTCCAGGTATGGACTGGAGTCTTGATTACTGAGGGAGTTTCAGTGGTGTGAGGGTTAAGTACTATCAGCTGAATGCAAAACCACAAGTAAATTGGAAATCAAGATTACTACAAACAAATCATTATTATTCTAAACCTGTCCAAATATAACTTTGATCATATCAGAGCTGAAAAAATGGTATAAATGTATTAGTAATATAGGAGTTACACCTATATGAGTTTTTAAAATGCATTCATTATGAAAGTGGAATATGCAGGGTATTTAGCATATACAGAGGAATATTTTCTAACTTCGTATTAACTCGATTTGGTTCATTTACCATACAAAGAATTTATAGCTGGTACTGCAGTCTGATGTTCTGTGGGGAAGGGGTAGACTGCCCTGCATAGCTTCCAGGGCCCTGGGAAGCAGCACAGCCGTGCACGGAAATCTGTAGAAAAGTAGGTTTTGGCTGGCTTTTACAGTAGTTGGGTAAGTCTTAGGCGTGTGAAAATTATTCCTGTTCAGGTTTTGTTAAGGAGATTTACTGTTCTTCATAGTAGCTAAAGCTATTGCAGATGTTAACCAGCGAGATTTGTGTAATCCAGCTGTTTTGTGGCTATTACTTCACTACTAATCAACAGTGCCTTGTGTGCAACATCAACTGCTGCCAAGACATTGCTGCAGGCAGCTCAGGTGCTGCTAAGCACCAGGGGGGTTTCACTATGGACCCTGCTTGTAAGTGGTACCTTACTGTGGGACTAGCTGAGACTGTAGGGACAGTGGCAATGCTTCCATGGGATGCACGGGTTTTTTTAATTTTAAATTTGCAAATTTAAGGGGAAATGCCAAATTGCATGTATTTTGACCCCTCTGCCCTGACATTAATCTGTCTCTCAGGAAGAAAACAAAAACCTGTGAGATTTAGTTACTGGCTTAATTGTCTAAATATTTATTTGAACAGATCAGTCAGTGATTCATTAGTGTACAACATATAGGTAGCCATTTCCTATCACTGTGAAGGTGTTTTCCATATATGTACAGAAAGTTGCTTCTTAGACTTATCTACTGAATTGAGAAATCAGGATTCTAAATTGATACGCAAATTGATGCAACTGGTTTTTAGTGAGAAATCTTTAAAAAATGCTTTTGTGACAATAGGAAAATGATACCAAGCGAGAGTGTTTCTAAACATGGTCCATATACTTCTCCTAAACAGTGCTAAACAGAGCATACTCTCTTGTTTAAAAATAAGAATGAAGTTGTTCTGGATGTATCATTCCAAAGTTCGGAAAAAAAAACATATGAAACAAAGCTGTATTATTAAAAATACTTTACTACTCTTTTCACCATTGATAGTTTATTAAAAAAATACTAAATACTCAAACACATGAAGAAAGTAATCTGTATCACAATAAAAATCAGCTTTTTTGTTCTCAGATACTCTTGCTTTATGTCAGCCATGCTCCTGACAGTCATACAAGGTGGACAATATGAAACTAATATGAAAAAGTCTGTCCTTTACTGAAGATCTCTAGTTATATTTCCAGAAAGTAACTATTTGATACTCAGTGTTTGGTGGCAGAGTAAAATGCCTTAAGTCTGTTTTAATTTAAAGAACCAATTCTCAGTAATGCTGCTAGACCTCACTTTCCTCAAGTCCTTCCTCTATTTTTTTTGCACGGTCATTGCAGACTGAATCCTGTACATGTTTTTAGGCACTTGCATGCCTATGGCTGCCTTCGATTAGACTTATTCCAGGAATGAACTCAGTCCAGCTGTAGTTGACTGTGTTGACAGTTCATTCACTGCATGAATGAACACATCATTCATGCAGTATTTCTTACCTCAGAGGATGTGGACATACGTTACTGTGAAATCACTGCCAAGATGGTTCTTTGCTGTGCACTTGTATGTGCCAGAATCTGAAGGTTGGGGACTCTGGATGAGTAACGTCCCCAGAGGACGAAGCACTCTGTTCCCTGATGCTTGACCTTGGTGACCTGTAGTGAGTACTGAGTGGTCAGGTAATTCCCAGGTAATTTCTGGTTTGGGTATTCCCAGTGCTGCGCAGTGGAGCTGCACGGCTGCACCAGGCATTGTGTGTATGGTCTGTGGTGGCCTGTTCATAATCCTTGGGGGATATGCTACAACAATGACAGAAATGGTTACAGAGGAATCTCCAGCATTATTGTGGGCCTTGCACACGTAATTTCCTCTGTCATGAATGGTGGCTTTTCGTATAACCAATGTGCCGTTTTCCAGCAGTATGTACTTCCTGTTGATCTGTGGTCGATCCAGCACATGGCCACCTGGCAGAGTCCATGATGTAGTTGGTTTAGGATTCCCATCGGACAGGCAGTGAAGCAACAATGACTCCCCACTAACACCTGTCACTGACCTTGTGGGGTGAGTGAGAATATTCGGCTTCTGGCCAACCTCCAGGATGATCAGCTTTTCAATGTAGCCAACTTTATTCCTGGCAGCACAGCGGTACTTTCCTGCTTTGTCTCCATCAGGACTATAGATGGTAAGGATACCGTTGCTTCCTGTGAGAACTTGGGAAGTCTTGATGCCACTGGAAAACCATGTGCCATTAGGTAACATCCAGCTTATGTCAGGTGGAGGGTTTCCATCCACAGAACAATTCAATGTGATAGTTTTCCCAGGTTTTGCTATTATTTTTTCATTGAATGGATTTTTAAACATTGGTCGCCTTAGCATTTCCAGTACCTCCAGCTGCACCACCAGCATACTCTCCCCCCCATCATTACGTGCCACGCAGATAAAATCTGCTGTGTCAGAAGGCCTTATGTTCCGAATTTCAAGTGTTCCATTTTTGTATACTACAATCCTGCTTCCATAATATGGAGCTGTTAGGAAAATATTATCAGGCATGATCCACATAATCTGAGGGGGAGGTGTCCCTTCTGCCCTACAATCAATTTGTTTCTTTGAATGCCTCACTGCTGTCACCTTCATGATTGTTTTGTTTGCATATAAACCGTTTATGACAGGTGGTTTTGCAACAACATCCAGTTTACATAATTTCGTATCATCCCCTCCAGGGTTACGAGCCACACACATGTACTCCCCAGCATCTAACAGTTTGACTTGACTGACTGACAGAGAACCGTTGGCATGCAGGAAATGTCTGTCTGTTGATGAGGAGATCATATCACTGGAAGGTAGCAACCAGAATATTTTGGGCTTGGGTTCCCCAGCTGCTTCACAGTCCAGTAATGCTGTATCTCCAGCTTTCACTTTAAGGTATGTCTTGTAACTGTGTTTTATCTGAGGGGCTGCCATGATGACCACTATGTGTATCTTCATTTCATCTCTCCCCAGGGTGTTTTGAGCATAGCAGGTATAGTTTCCTCCTTCTGTTACTCCAACTTTGTTGAGATACAGTGTTCCGTTGTCAAAGAGGATGTACCTGTGAGACCTGTGTCCACTATCATCTGCCAGCATTGCGTTATTGATCACTGTCCCATCTGGCAAACTCCAGGATATTTCTGGTGTGGGTGACCCAGAGGCCTTGCAGTCCACTCTGAAATCTTTTCCATATGGCACAAGTTGCTTGAAATACTGTTTCTGGTCAATCTTGGCTGGTTTCATTGTGATGCTGACTTTCATCAATATCAGATCATCTCCAATTTTGTTTCTTGCAACACACAAATAGTCACCTGCATCCTTTTCAGTAACTGCCTCAATAACCAAGGATCCATTGGGGTGAACGTGGATTCGACTTCCCATTCTGTTGGGGGGACAGAAAGAGGAAAAGAATTATGGAACAAAATGCTGCAAGTGAATACTGAGCACTGACAGTATTAACAGCACAACACGATACCGGTGTTCTCTCCAAAAGCACTGTGTCCCCATCACCACCTACCTGGTGGGTTTTAACCTGAGGCAGTTGCCACTGTTGTTGCTGTGTTGATGTGTGTGTGCTTGCTGACCATATGTAGGTGTGCAAAGCTGCACGATGCCACCTCTGCCTTGCTGAAAAGCTGTTCTGTGAACAAATGAGCCTGTTGAATCTCACGTCCCTGATCCCACCAGCCTCTCCTCCTCTCCCTCACGCTTCTCCCTGCAGACAACACACAATACTTGGCCCAGGCAGGGCAGCTGGCAGTGCTACTGTATCTTGCCCAGAACGACACTTGGCACTGGTTGATGGCTTTCTGGCTGCGTCCCCTGCAGTGGGGGATAGACCTGGACCTCCCTCCTCAGCCCAGCTGCAAATTCTGGTGAGCCTGCAAGGAGCATCCTAATCTGGGACTGTCACTCTCAAAGTAAAAGTCCAGTGTTAATGTAGGAGGGGGCATGGGGAGAGCTGCTCTAAGGTTGACTTTGCGGAGTCAACTATAGAAGCCTTTTCCTCCTGAGTCCCACTTCACAAACCTCTTATAAATAACAGAATTCAGCCAATACATGACTAACATCAGTTTCCTTAATTCAAATATGACTTGTATCCATTTTGACCTCACCCACTTATGACAACTGATCTGTTACGTGTAATATGATAATGTAATATAGTATAATGTATAATAATGTAATATAATAATGTGTAATTGTAATAATAAGCCATCATCACAGATGTTTCACCACTGTTAAACATTTAAAAGTGAATTTAGTTCCCAATGTATTGTTTCAGTCATGTAACAATCTCTTAAATGAGCACCAGAGAAGAGACTGTATGAAGTTTCCAAGAGGTGGGGAAACTAAAAGACTCCTACCTGTGCCACTGGTCAACAACTGCCTTGGAAGGTAACCTCCAGATGATCCTGGGCTTTGGCTCCCCAGTTGCTGTGCAGTTCAGAAGCAACTTATCCCCAAAATTCAAGCGAGTCATTTCTTCAGAGGCAGTAGCTATTTTTGGAAGTGTATCTCTGTGTTGCACCATGAGGGTCACCACTCTCCTTTCCGAGCCAGTTGAGCTTGTGGCTATGCACTCGTAATTCCCACTGTCAGAAGAGATGATACTGCTGAGGTGGAGGGTCCCATTGGAGAACAGGAAGAGCTTTGCATTTACCAGCTGCAGGGGTTTCACCACTGTGCCATCAGAGAGGACCCAGTGGACAGCGGGCTGAGGATTCCCTTCCACAGTGCAAGGGAGTTTCAGATTTTCCCCCATCATTACTTTCACATGTTCTCTCTTCTCTTCCAGAATAGCAGGAGGTGCTGCAATGACCTGCAGTTTTACAACCAGCTTGTCAGTGCCTGCTGGGTTTTTAGCCATGCATGTATAGAGGCCCCTGTCATAAACAGTGACTTCCTTGATAATTAAAGTGCCATCTGTTTCCATGTGAACTTTGTTATTTCCTGCCAAGGAGTCAGAGATGTGTGTTTTATTTGCTAGAACCCACGAGACAGTGGGAGGAGGCCTGCCCTCAGCTTTGCACTTCACTGCCATGGGCTTTCCGGAGTGAGCGGTGAGGAGCTGCCACCTGCTGCCGGTGATGCGGGGCGGATAGGCTACTACTGACAAGGTGACCAGGAGCCGTGCCGCACCATGTGGGTTGGCTGCAATGCACAGGTACTGCCCGCGGTCCTCCAGGCCCACCTGGGTGATAGAGAGTGTGCCATTGGCAAACACCATCCATCTGTTGTTGCCTTGGTTTTCTGGAGCATCAGTGCCTACAGAAGCAAGGGGACAGCAGCACAGCATGTCAGAATCTCTCCTGTTTCTTTTTACTCAGTCCCTGAAAATGCGTTCCCTACGCTGGTCTACTTTGCCCAAATAACCAAGGCAATAGTGATAAGAAAGAGAGAAATAATCATATTTTGCATAAACAGTGACAAAGCTTTAAAGTAAAAAACCAAACTTGGTCCTCAGTAGAGACAAAGTTTGGATAAAGCAGATGGGGCTTTGCACATCCAAACATACTTTGGCATAGTTGTGACTAGGCTTTGCATATTCAAAAATATTTTGACATAGCTTTAGCTTGATTTCATGGTTTGTTACCACAGACAGATTTTTCTTTTCACTTGTCTTACTGTTCTGAAATAGCCGGTAACATACAATAAATACTGAAATCTTCTCACAATAAGCATGGAATTATAGTTAAATATATATATATATTAATTTCCCTAAATAACTACTTCATCATTATTAGTAAGACACTCCAGAAATTGTCTGGGGCTATCTGTCTTTGTCACTGTCTCCAAGTTCATCTTTTCACTGATATTTCACAGTACTATTAAATGATAAAATACTTGAGTTTTGCACATAAACCATCTGCCAAATTACACGACCGTAATGGAAGGTAAATTCTAGAGAGGTTTATCAAGCTTACCTGTTGATATCTTGGTCCACTGTATTGTTGGATGGGGGTTACCAATAGCTTCACAAGGAATAAAAGCATCTGAATTAGCTAGTACAGTAAAAGCAGCTAATTTTCCTCCACTTATTCTGGGTTTTGCAAAATTGTTTCTGCTCAGAGAGTCGGAGGCTATAGGAATAGGGGTGGTAGTTTCTTGATCTTGCCTCTTTTCAGACCAGCCTTTGACAGAACTGTCCTTGTCACCTACCCACAGAGGCACATGTGGAGTCATGATCCGTGATGACTTCAGCATGGTCAGTGTGTTGACAGCCATCGTGTTGCCTCTCTCTGTGACTTTAGCAGATGGCTTCTGCCAGAATTTGATTTCCCCCCACGGAGGTGAGTTGGTTCTCTCAGTATGTGCAGCAGGCACAATTGCTGTGAGGGCTGGAGGTGGGGTGGGATGCTGGGTGCTGGCAGGAGTGATGTCTGTGCTTGCAGCAGGAACACTTGACACGGTTCTTGCTGGGAATGTGGCCTGTATTACATGGTTTTCTTGGGTAACACTCTTTTCTATTTTGGGCCATGATTGTTCACCTGCTGTTGTGGTGGCTTCGCTTTGCTGAGTTGGTTCTGACCCAGCTGCCACCCAGGCTGTGGCAGGTCGCATGCTTGGGGTGCCGAAAGGCTTTGAATGCCATGGTATTGTCTGCATTGGCGCAGTGGGGCTCTGTGGTAGCGTGGCTGACTGGCTGTTCCTCCATGTGACAGGGATCGCCAGTGGCTGCATGGCTGCTCCAGGCATGAGCTGAGGAGCCTCCAGTGTTTTAAGGATCCACCGTGTTGGCAGTTCTGCCACTGAGACTGCACTCACACTCTCAGAGAGAGGTTTTGCAGGTGTAAGGCTTGTAGGCATAGTCGATGATTTAACTGTTGTCACAACAGGCATGGCTGTATTCATGGGCAGAATCACTACAGTGCTGTGGCCTGCAGTCATGCTTTGTGAAGTAGATGTTGTTAGTGGCCTCTTCCTCCTCTGATCTCTCTGTTTTCCTATTCTGTATGTTTTACTTCTGGTGATTTTGGTGCCAGTCTGAGGGGCAATAATAGGTCTAACTGTTGGCTTCAAATGAGTTACATCCATTTCTTTGGTGGCACTAGTTGCAGGATTAGAGGAAGAATGCAGTTTTGCAGTGTGAAGATGTTCTTTTGGCTTAGCATTGCCATAATGAATGGGTTTGTTTAAAGAAAAGAAACCATTGCTGTGATTCTCACTTTTTGAAATAGGTATAAAGTGCAGAGGAGACATTTTGAACACAGATGATGTTGTAGTTTTAGGATGAATGGTCGATACCTCTGTTGATAGAAACTTATCTGTCTGTTGTTTTGGTAGCTTCTTCAGAGCCTCTTTTTGTGCACTATTTTCAAAGAGAAGTTCCCAAGTAATTTTTCCTCTTTGGGAATTTTTTGGTGAGGCTCTAGGTTTAATGCTGGGTGAGACTGATTCAAGGGTTGAAGATACCTTAGTGCTTACAGTGTATGTAATATCTGTAGCAACATGAGCTGTGTGGATTGCTGTTGCTGGTAGTTTGATGCTAAAAGGTTGGACTCTATCAGTCCTTGTCTGAAATGGATTACTGCTCTGTAATTTCCATTCTGGAGTATCTGGGGTGTCCTTCATAATGAAAGGCTTGACTGTAATAGTAGCTTTCTGCCTTTCACTAGCTTCATTTTCCTCTTTCCTGAGGAACACTGTATTTTGATGAATACCTGCTGAGTGCTCCAATGGCATATTTGTGATCAAGGGGGAGGACAGAGGTGCTTCTGGGCTAAATGGGTGGATGGAGCTGCTTAAATTATTTAAGGTTAGTAAATTTGATATATGTTCCATATTCAGTTGCACATCTGCAGCCACAGCTGTACTTCCTCTGACAGATCCTGGCCTCCCCGTATTGTATCTATGCTCTTTCATACTTGGAATATGTCCTGGTCTAACAATTCGTCTCCTACCAGAAATTTTCCTTCGTCTTCCATATTGCCGCTGTGGCTGGGGTGTACGAGTTGTAATGTTCTGAATAATCTGAATTTGCTGATGAGTAATGATAGTTGAGGCCAACAGTGGCTCAGGAGTTACTAGTTTCTGAGTACTATGAAAATAAATGTGACCAAATTCAGGACTTGGTTCACTGACTGTCACCATAGGTATTTGGTGATCTGTTTTTTTGGAAATCTTATCAATAGACTCTGTAAAAGCATGTAGCCTGTCCGCTGCATTTTGGGAAGTTACAGACTTGCTGGTGTCTATAACATCTGTCATGGGTGTCATAGACACAGATTTTAAAAGCTGGTTATTACTTTCCCCAGGATATACCAACTTTTGCCCAGCAGGGATGACTGCAGATGTTCTACTTGCTCCATTTGATACAGTTGATTGTTTTACACCACTTGCTGATGTTAGACTTAAATCAGATCTTTCCCATGAGTTTGTAATTGTAGGGTTTAGATATTTTTGTGGCTTTCTGCTGTCACATGACACAGACTGTGAAAATGGAGAGGGGAGAGGAGTTACTGCCTCTGAAACAAGGAGAGAGGTTTTCCTAGCAGGAGTTTTACTCATGGTCATCTCAGGCCCTGCAGTTATCATGCTTTCCGTTGCTCTCCCCAGAGTAGATACTGGAGTTGTCTCTGTTACTGGTATCATGAATTCTTCTTCTAGAGATACAAGATCACCAGATGTTTCCTCCTCATTCCCAGGTAACTCTGAGAACTTACGGACTTGAATAAGTGGATTTGTTGCAACTTCTCCTCGTTTTCCTATTAATGTTGAGTTCCTCTTTGTTTTTTCCAACAAGGCTGCCCAGCGCTGTGGGTCAACTCTCCTGGCTGAGGAAACAAACTGTCTTCTGTGTCCTCTAAGCCGCCCACTTATTTTGTTCCTGTAGTGCCTGAAAGTCATGTTCCTGTAGCCGTTCCTTTTACGTGCAGTCTCTGCAACCTGATTGCTGAATGCTGAGGCAGCAGATTCCTGATTAGCTGTCAAGGTAGCTAGAGTAGCTAGAGGATGTTTCTCTGTTGTAGCAGAGGCCAGCATTGCATTGCCAGAGCCATCACCCTCTTCCCATTCTCCCACAGCTACCTGCTTTTTCTTCAGAGCAATTTTGTCTTTTCTAACTAGCACTTGGAAAACCAAAAGATCAACACCGTACTGGTTGGCTGCAACACATCGAAAGTACCCACTGTCTTGCTCTGTTACCCCTTGTATTCTTAAGGTACCATTGTCAAAAATATGTTTGTTTCTTACAGAATGATGAAGAATCGCATGCTCAGGTAACACCCAACTAATGGAAGCATCTGGAACAGCAGTGGACGTACAGGGAAGGTAGAGTGTGCTCCCAACAAATGTAGAAAGTTGGGCTCCATTTACATTGCTGTGTTCCATGTAAGGATCGACCACAGTAATTCTAAATGTGAGAGTATCTGCATCATTGTAATTTGTGCCTATGCAGTGATAAAGCCCAGTGTCAAAAGTATCAGCTGTCTGTAATGTGAATGTTCCAGTTTTAACTACTATGATTCTCCCATCCTCACTGATATAAGGAGCTCTAACTTTGCTCCCATCAGCCAATATCCACTCTACTGCAGGAGCTGGTTCTCCGATTGCTTGGCACTCTAGTTCTACGGTCCCCCCGACTAAAACAGTGTGCTCTGTTTGTGTTCTGTTGTCCCTGGAGATGATGGCCCAGTTATTTCTTACTCCCCTTTTGCCAGCACTGGGCAAAATAATCTGAGCGTCCGTAAAGTACTGGATGTGCAAGGTGTTAAGTGTGGTTGCTGTCCTGTCTAGCTGTAATGCCACTTTGCTTTGCATTAACCAAGGTGGTTCAGCTCTCAGTTCAGTCTCTATATTGGTAAAAAGTTCATCTTTTTCAGAGTAGATTTGTTTATATTTGTAGCTAATAAAAGGCATATTAGTTGCTAGGGCACTCCTTTCCAGTTTTAAGGGAGAATTACTATACAGTGCCAGTATGCTCCACAGCTGCTGAATATGCTCATAATCAATGCCACATACCAGAAATGCTGAGAATGCTGTTTTGAGCACTGTACTGTTGCCATTTTTGTCAAATGAGATGGGAGACATTTCTTTAGGTTTTTGGATGTTGCAAACCAAGTTACCTCGGCTTCCTGCTTGGTCAGTCATGTTCAAAACCATGGATCCTATAGGAGCTATGAAGTCCTTGGGAGGTACGGAATTGAAATCCCCATCATCTGGTACTGTGAGGTTTTTAAATTTCAGGGAGTCATGTATGGCTGGCTTAGTGCAGGTTAAAGATGCAGAAGGAATATCCACTAAGCTTTTCCCTTCATGATTTTTGGGATTAGCACAAACTGGGCATTGCTGAACACCAGAACGTCTGTCTTTTTTGCACTTTACAACATCTGAAGGGAAGAAAAATGCAGTAAGCTCTTGTAATATGATTTATAGTGTTAAAAAGACGTTTAACTACCAGCAGGTTGTTCTCTTGAATATTAACAAAGTTAACCTTAAAGTAACCTAAGAAAACCTATGAATTTTCTCTGGTGAAACTGCCTAAGGACTATTGCTATTGCGGCTCCATACAGCATCCTTCTGTCCCACTGGTTCTACATGGTGCAAGGCAGGCTCTGCTGGGGTACATGGCTGTAGGTTGGTTCTGAGTGACACAGGCTCTGGCAGGGTGAGTGTGACACTATGCTATCATATGCAACCTCTGCTCAGAGCAGCAAATGAGAAAATTCTTGAGACCCATTCCTTATTTCTGTTTGGAAGAATCAAGTACTTCGTTCTTACCAATTACATAAAAATTAGCTTCCTTATTCCCTGTGGAATCTCCTGGGCACAAAAGCTTTAGACTGGCCACAGAAAGTATTTCATTAAGCCACACGTGGGAATGGGTTAAGACCACTAGATTCATTTAATCTGGGAAACTGAATGGTATTAATCTGTTTATCCTGATTACATGCACTTAAAAAATTCCTGTCTTCCAGTCTTTTCTGGGAGAATAAACAAATGAATAAAGGACAGTTACATTTATCAGAAAGAGCAAGATGCTATAACATGATTAAAAGCATAAACAAAGCTTTCAGCTCACCTGATCTTGCTTTTTCCCATTTTGCAAACCACTGGAGTTTGCAATCACAGGACCATGGGTTTCCATGGAGGTAAATGCTCTCTAGCTCGGACATGTAGGAAAACATTTCTTGTGGCAGTGAAGTCAACAAGTTGTCAGACAAATATATGTGCTTCATGAAGGATATTTTGAATATTTGGCTATAGTGCAAGGTTACAAAAGTATGTGGATGAAGCTGCTTAAGTAGATTTCCTTCCAAATGGACCAACCTCAGTGATGTGAGTCCGTTGAAAACATTGGGATTTACAAACTCAATTTTATTGTGGTCCATATGCAACCGTACCAAGCTCTTTAGGCCATAAAAATTTTTTTTCTGCTGAAGAACTCTGACCTTGTTATAACTCATTTTTAAGACCTGTTGATGAAAAAGTAACAAGTGTATAATATTAACCCATGTTAGATTGTTAAGACTCCTAACAAATTCTGATTGATGTTTACCCTGTGAAGTACTTCACCAGACCAGTAATGGAAATTATTGCAAAAAACTTAGTAGGAGGAATAATTTTTAAATACATTGTTAGTTGCAGGACTACAAGGATGCTTCTTGTTCCATCAGGGTGACCCTTCTGCGGTAACATTTGCAAAATGCAGTGATTAAAAAATAAAAGAAAACCATGCTTATTTCTTGTTTGTTAAAAAAAAAAAAAAAATAATCCCAATTAAGCTGCACTTATGAAAAGGGGAAGCAGAATTTGACCATAAACTGTGGTAGTGATTTTTGTTCCAGCCAGTGTAATGACTATACAAACACACACAACAATCTATTTTGATTGCTGCTTAACCAACAGAACCTACATAGTGTGCCTCCAGTTTCAGGATTTGTGTCACCTGAGGTGTGTGCTTTCCCAACCCCAACTCTCAGGTGCCATGTTGTTTCTGACTGGTTAAAAGTCAAATTCGTAACTCTGAGATGAACAAACCTGGCATGTTGCTGAGGGACAAAATAGGGTGCCCATGACACACTTTTTGTTATTACTTTTCCTGTTAGAATTCTACCATTGCAGTCCGAATTCTGTATTTTGAAAATTAATGAGGGAAGAAAAGTACAAAATCACAAAAATGGTCAAGTTTTCTTGCCCAATATAATTCCATTAGAAATATCTATGATAAAATGGTTCTATGATTCTATTTGTAATTGTGCTGCCATCTTCCTTGTTGATAGGGGAAGAAAAGCTTGTTGAACTCCGTAAAGCTTATTTTATTAAGTCAGTTGTGAAAGCAAGCTTTCAGGCACAGAGCTACCCTTTGTGAGTGCTAATGCAACCTGGAGATCTGTATGCTTCACAGCTTCTCTGGTTTCTACCTTTCCCTCACACTCTCACCCCCTAATCCTATAACAACCAACTAAGAAAATCCCAAGTTTTCTGTCTGAACAGTTCAGGTCTCCTGTGTTCATAGTTCATCACATTGTTACTTCTCTGTAGCAGTTAAACAACAGCTCTAGATGGAAGTTTAACTGGAGAATAAGTGTTACCTATATGTTGAATTAGTTGGGAATGGTTGCTTCTAAATAATCATCTAAGTAATTCTTTATATACGAATATCTACATGGCACATACTGAGATAGCTCTAGAATCCCTGTATGACACCATACATTTACTAATTTTTACAATACATGTAAATATAGGTAATATTTTATAAATAGGAAATATTTCAGTTAAGAATAAAACAGCCATCAAATACTACATTTTAAAAGTCCACAAATACATATTAAATTATAAACCCAATGGGTTTTTAAAGGATTAAAATGTTTATTTGTAATATGTTCAGTTTCTGTTCAGTGGGAGCCAATTTTTAATGTAGGATAGAAAGCGACAGGCCTATAGTGTACTGAAGGGAAAGGGAAATCTGGATGGCAAAAAATCCTCAAAAAAAGATAAAAATTGACTAACAGATTAACTAAAGACAAGTTTCCTACCACAGATGCAGTACTTGGAGTTCTGCAATCTTTCTCCCTTGTGTGAACAAGAGTTTAAACTGCAGTTGCCCATTAAGATACAGGTACCAACCGATATGTTTGCCACACTCTTTAAACTGTACTCGGATGCCCTCCTGGGAAGGAAAGGCATTTCCCTCATCTTTCACGTGGATACATTAAGAAACAGGAAACCAAAACGCTACATACCATTGGTCTGCTTCCATTTATCAGTATTACTGCAGATTGTTTAAGTCAGAACAAAAATTAAGATTAGGTCATCTCCTAATTAAGATTAGATCATTTAGTTCTTACCTGTAATGAATATAAATCATTGAACACCTTATCAGGGATTGTATTTATCTCGTTGCTGTGCAACATCAGTAACTCCAGTTTCTCCAGGCCAGAAAAATCTGTTTCTGTCAGTCTGAGCAAGCTGTTGTATCTGTAACAAACATTTCATCCCAGACCTGGGTTTAGTCAGACATAAATTTCAGAAGTTTCAAATAAACAAATAAATCCAAAATAAAAGAACAACTCTTTGGAAATGCATAAAGGTACACAGCACTTCTGACTGTCAAAATGAAATTATAAGTCATTCCTTCATGTTAGCACAAAATTTGGAAACTTTTCCAGGGTAGCTTTCTGAAGACTGTATTCACAGTGGACAGGGAAAACAACTGCAGAGAGGTGCAGACAAGAATGCCAGGTCTGGGCTTCAATGCAGAAGAGCTGTGAGCAGGTGGGTTCTGCAGAGTGCTTGGCAGTCCCTCCCTGCATTGGCTGCACTATGCTGTCTGCCCTTTCCAGTTGTACATCTTGAGGTTTATTTGCATTCTGCAGGTACTCAGTGGTGCCCACAACCTGTTATAATGCAGGCGTAGCCCCAGCCTCCCCTATTTTCCATGAGTATACATATCGTATGTATAGACTAGGCTGGATTTAAACAGGTAACCAAAAACGAAACAGAGCGCCCTTCAAGTGAGAGCTGCACTGCTATGGGAAGTTCGACCATTGGTTGTATCTAAGTCTAGCCAGCCTGAGTACTGGCTGTGGTGATGCTATGCTGTCCTGGCATTAGTATGAGGTGTGTAAGCCTCGCAAATGCTGAGTACCTACTCTGCGATGCCTTTGAGTTCGTGACTACTATCCCCTTGCATGACCTGATTAGCTAACACAGGGACTCTTCTCATGATCCAGTTACGCCTCCTATGCCCTGTGGTGACAGCAAGTTAGATTAAATCATCAGTCAGATAGATGGCCTTTCTATAATAGTAATTAATGTACTTTGGTCGCATGTCCTTCTCCTAAGGTAACCCACGACCCTCTAAAAGTACTTAATCGTAAGATTTCATATACAGCACTTCTGGACAACACTGACAAAATCAATGGAAGAAAAAAGCAGAGAGGAGTCAGGAGCTGGGATCTGGCTATGTTGCCTGAAAGCATAAAGCGGATGAAGGGGAAGACTCCAAAAAAACTTCCTTCTACATTTTCTGCATACACCTATTGGATGATACAGAGGTTATACATATCAAAAGTGATGCAAAGATCAGTCAAATATTGCTGATTAATTTCATAACTTGATTGTATGACAGAGGGCACTTGCTGGAAACCCTGTTAACAGGCCAGTGAGCCCATACAGAATTTGTTCCCTGTTCCTTTTAACCACTGACAGAACAGAACCACTTTGGAGGCTGAAATATTCAGACAAGTGTTATTTCCCATAAAGTCAATGGATAAAAGCACAGGTACCAGCATCATGTAACATTCTGAAGTCATAGCAAAGTCTCTGAAGATTTTAACTCACATACTAGTTTTTCAGCCCACTGCTTGAGCTCTGAACTATCTTTTCCCAGAAAGAATTATTTCTGTTTCAGACTGCTGAGTTCCATGTTGCACATGCAAAATGTTTGGGTAATATAAGAGAATTCATTGAAGTTCAAAACTTTCTGAAGTTCTGACATGCTCTGTGATACATCCCCAAATTTCCACTTAGTGTTGGTGGTCTTAGGCTTTACTAGCTGTGATTATAACCACTTTTGAATAGGGCAGAGCACTGAGCTCCTAAGATTTATTCATTTTTAGCCCTAAATCTAGAAACTATTAATTATTGCTTTGCAAAGTGTTGAATGGTAACTGGTCTGTACATGTAGAATTTTGATGTTAAACATACCCCAGATTGATGCGCTCCACATTTGGAGGGATGTGCGGTGGGACAGCGGTGAAGTACCGGAACGTGCAGTGCACCTCGGTGGGGACATAGCAGGCGCAGAGCCTGGGACAAGCAGTGCTTCCCGGGAGAGTAGCCAGGCAGGCAGCGAGGAGGGTCCCCAGCCACCAGCACCTGCCTCCGCCTGTCGCCTTCATCCTGCAGAAGACACTACACTACCATCCTGCACAGCAAGAGCAGATGGGTTCCTGCAAGGAAAACAGAACACAGATGCGTTTAGAGACACCCGTGTTGAGCTGCTCAGTTTTAAGCTAAAAGAACAGGACGACTTTGTAACTTGGAAAAAATTAACAAACAAAACCTGCCACAAAACAGACCCCAGACTCTTGGCTTTCCCCTCAGTATTTACAGCTGTGTAATGAGCTAAAATGTTTGCCATTTAGAAGAAACAGCCTCACACTGTCTTTGTCTTGGTGCGATGTGCCAGTGATTACAGGTGAAGTTTTCATTTTTGAAGGAAGCAGACGTGGAAACCGAAGGATGAAGCTATCGTTACCCCAGGGCTCCGGGTGTGCGGAGTGTTCATCGATCTGCGAGCAGTTTATTCTCGGGAAGGAACACGTCGGCTCCTCGCTTGCCAATAATTATCCCAAGCAAAACTGACTCATTTCAAAGCCCGCACGTCGGGAGCGGCC